>NC_056732.1:1624304050-1624434136 GCF_019279795.1 Protopterus annectens
CCAACTCAACTCCTATGCAAATCTTATTATTTACTGTGTCTATATGATCAAAAGCATTTCTATATATTAATAAAGAAAAGAAAAGAGAGTAGAAAGTAAAAGGGTGTAAGGCAGAAATAAAAAAAATGTAAGAGAAAGCTATAAGAAGTATATACAATAGAATGTTACTTACTGTTTATATTAATAGAGTTAAAAATAAAACATTATTTACTATTATTTAGTTCTAATTATTATTAGTTAAAGCATGACAGATTATTTACAAACAAGCATAAGCAGTGTAATCAAGAAAGTATAATTAGGAATAGCATTTGAAGAACATATAAACTTTTAAAGGAAAAAATGTATCAAATTACTGACCTTATTTTTCCTCTTCAGAAAGAGAAACAAGTTAAATCACAGCTTGCCATTAAATCTCAGATATTTTGACTAGTTATGAAACAAAACATTTCTTTGCACACAGAGAATAACTTTGATTAAATCTTTTTCAAAATATTTGTTGTTTCTTGGAAATGCAGGAACTATATTTAAAAAGATTAATAATAAAATAAAATGATGAGAGAGAAAAAAAAACATAGTACAAATCATTTGTTTTTTAGTCTCTTCTTCTTCTCTGAAGTCTTCCACGAAGTTTCAGTTGCCAGTCTCTTTAACGAAGGACTAGCCCATTCCATTTCTTCTATTTTTTCCAAACTCTTATTTTTTTTGATAAACAGTAAAGCAGAGTCTAAGTCATCGAAAATTTTAGGACCATCAGGAAGGAAGATTTTAAGCTTGGCAGGAAACAAGGTATGTTTTAAACTGTGCTTTTTTAAGCTCCCTTATTAGTGGCAGAAAAACTTTTATTTTAGCTAATACCATGGAAGAATAGTCATTGTCAAAATGCACAGTTGTTTCATTAATCTTAACAGGAGCTTTAGCCCAAGCAGATTTAAGAACCATCTCTTTATCAAAAGATGATAGAAATCTAACTATAACTGATCTAGGATAGTTTTGTTAGTGTTAGTATTAGCTATAGATCTTTGTGGTCTCTCGATACCAAAAGAGAATGCTTCTGGTAAATCTAAAGTTTTAGGGAGCCATGTTGTTAAAAAAGAAGTAATATTGTTACCTTCAATATTTTCTGGCAGTCCAAAAATCCTAATGTTATTGCGCCTAGATCTATTTTCCAGGTCATCCAGCTTTGTTTGTAAATGTGTATTTTGTTTCAGCAGAAACTCAATGTTGATTTCCTCTTCTTGTATTCTATTTTCCATGTCATTCACAGCTTCTTCTATGCTTGTCATCTGGCTCTTCTGTTGTTGCAGGTCCATATGTAACAAGTCTATTTGTTTTGTAGTTTTTTCTATGAAAGTGTCTATTTTAGTATCCATTTTATCTATCTTAGCAGTAAGTTGCTGGACTATAATTATCAGAGACTGAAGTTCTTTCTTGATGCTGGAGTCTTGAGAATTTGTCTTACTGGAACTCATTTCAGACTGATAAACTGAAAGGAAAATTTCCAAAGTAATTTCTGACAGGAATATTATTAAGATTTCCTTTCTTTTTTAGATATAGTTCAAGAACTATATAAAACAAACATATTTAGAAAGAAAATTACTTCAAAAATTAATTTTTTAAGTAATTAATTCCTGTCAATGTAATGAAATTGGTGGAGCTGAAGAAATCTTCTGCTATCCTGTGTTCATCCTTGGCCACGCCCATTTTCCTTCCCTCTATCTTCTCATTACTCTAATACTATAGTACTGCAATATACAACAGAAACAAAAAACACCTTATTTTGCGTTGGAAGTTTATATCCCAGCAGAATCGTGGAAATGTCGCAAAGACATATATATATATATATATATATATATATATATATATATATATATATATATAGATATAGATATATATGACAACCATTTCATAGTTTCATAGTTTCATAGTATAGTACTAGGCTATCTGCCCTAGGGCATTTATAAGCCTAGCCAAAGTGTATGTGGCTTTCGCCACCCCATGTAATGATACAAAAGTGTACAAATTAAATTAAATTTAGTTTACTGTGCTTCTGTGGAAAATCGGCTTTTGAGAAGTTTCTCACTGTGGTCTTTTGTGCTGGGGGTGGAGGTGGGATATAAATATCCTGGGTTATTAGTTTGTGGTCTGATCTCACTAGTGAGGGGTATACTTCCGGTGTTGAGCATTTTGTCCCCATGTTTGTGATGATCAAGTCACGTATATTATTTCCCATTGTGGGGAAGGTGACTAGTTGTTCCATCGCATTTGAGTTGATGAATTCCAGGAACCTTTGGGCTAGGGTGTTGGGGCTTGAATAATGCACCCAGTCTATGTTTGGTAGTTGAAGTCTCCCAATATGATGGTATTTGGTGAGACATTCATATCCTCCAGTGTCTTCAGGAAGGCTGAATGGAGTTCCTGAGATTGAGAGGGTGGTCTGTAGCATGCTACAAGTTGTATAGCAGTTTTGCCTACAGTTAGTTGCACATGGATGGTCTCCGATGCTTCGTGCATTGCCACTAACCTGGAGGTGTGGGTGTCTTTAATGAATATGGACACCCCCCCTCCTTTTGTGGTCCAGCCCAGGTTGTGGGGCCGAAATGCATAATAAGAGGTATAACCTGGTAGGGCTGGGGTGCTCTCAGGAGCCTTGAACCAGGTTTCAGTTACTGCACAGACATCAATGCTCTCGATACTGAGGAGTGCTTCGAGAGCCTGCATCTTGAGATTTAGACTTCTGGCGTTGAGCAGCATTACCCTTAGTTTTTTTCCTTTATTGTTTTCTAAGGTGGTGGGTTTGTCTTTTGAGCCTTGCCTAAAAAAGGCACTATGGGGGTGGCAAGAGCCTTAGCCAATATCCGGAAGCCCAGTGGTGACAGGTGCAAGCCGTCCCTTGTGAAGCAGCATGGCTTGTCCAGCATGTCATCCCAAGCAGACAGACATTGGATCCCCCTAGAATGACACCAGTAATTGAGCCAATTATTAAAGCTGATCATCTTGTCTTTGTATTGTGGCATCATTCTTGGTGAGGGCAAGATGCTGCTCAGGGTCAGGGTCATACCGGCCTGGGCTACATAATCAGAGAGCTCCTCTATGTCTCTTTTCATGTAGTCCAAGGAGGTACGTCTCAGGTCATTCATGCCGGCATAGACAATGATGGAGTCTTATTTGTACTTGCTTTGGAGTGACCTGAGTGCTTGTGTTATGTGGCGGATCCTAGCTCCTGACAGGCAGCTCACCATTACCCTCTCTTTGTTCAGCCTGGTAAGCGGGACATCAGTGTGTCTGACTATAGAGTCACCTATTACTAGTGTATCAGGCATGGTGTTTTGCCTTTGGGGCTGTGATTGTTTGGCACACTGACTTTGTGTACTATGTGTTGCATGTGCAGTGTTTTGAGGTGGTGTTTTCTTGGATGTCTGCTTTGGGAGCCTCTGTTGTTTTGGTAAGTTTTTTATTAGAGCCTCCGAATATGTCTTTGTGTTATTATGTGTTTGGTTTACAGTTGTGGTTGGTTTGTGTGAGACTGGGTTTGTTGTGTGTGTGGTTACCTTCTCCTCCTTTCTGGTCTTGCTAGTCCTGTGTTGAGAGAGTTCAGCCTCCACTTTGGCTATATAGTTGCATCTCTCACATGTGTTTGTGTTTGTTGGGAGGAGGAGAGGGTTGTCTGTGTACATGAGACAATTGTAACATTGTCTCAGGATTCCCAGATTAACCAGCTGAACTGGAGAGGACGTCGGTAATATACCACTCGACATGCCAGAATAGTATAAGGGGGTGATGTGTAACTGGGTCAGAGAGAGGACTTTGATGGGAAGTGGGTATTAGCATGGGTTGTAGATGGATGTAGTGCTTACGTTAGTTTAGGGGTGCTTCACTTGAAAGAAAGGCTTTAGGAGCAAGTGCTAGGCTTATAATAAAGCAAATAGACTGATTTTGTTGAAAGTAGAGCTTTCCTAAGGGAAAAACTGAAGTGCAGGAAGAGTTTAAGCCTGTTTAACCGGCGCTGCGCTATGAGCACAATCGCGCAAAGCCACGCAAACACGGATTTTAAACAGGGAACTTCAAAAGAGATGAAAATAGTCCAAAACGACCAATTACTACAAGCTCTTGTACTTAGGTCACTCCTTCAGGGACAGATAGGCTGCTCAAGGCTCCCCATTCCCACTGGTGAGCAAAGAAACTTCCTTCTACCAAGTAAGGCAATGGACAACACATGAACTACACCACAGTCCAGAATACAGCAAAGCCTGTATACTGGTCTAAACTAGTGAAGAAAAGGTGAGAAAACAAGGCTTTTTTTGGGGGGGGGTTGTTTTTTAGGTTAAAAAGTACACAGAAATGCAAAAAAACAGTAATAAATCACTTACACAGGCTAGCACACTTTAGTGGGTAGCCTCAACAGTTAAATTTAACAAGCAAACTTTTGACCAAATGTAACAAGTGCAGATAATGTACAATGCAAAAAACAGGTAATAAAGCAGTTTAAACTTGTTCAAAGTAAGAAAAAACAGGTCTCTCAGGTAAAAACAGCAAAAAAAATACTTAGATCAGGAAAGTATGCGCTTTTCTCAGTTCTCTGCTGCTAGCACCACTCTGCAGGAGCACGAGGAGCTGTAGCTGAGTAGTATACCCAGAAGAAATGCTCAGAGGTGGTTTTTAAACAGGGAACTTCAAAAAAGCTGGAAATAGTCCAAAACGACCAATTACTACAAGCTCTTGTGCTGAGGTCACTCCTTCAGGGACAGATAGGCTGCTCAAGGCTCCCCACTCCCACTGGTGAGCAAAGAAACTTCCTTCTATCCAAGTAAGGCAATGGACAACACAGGAACTACACCACAGTCCAGAATACAGCAAAGCCTGTATACTGATCTAAACTAGTCAAGAAAAGGCAGGAAAACAAGAATTTATTTTGTTTTTATTTTTCATTTTTAGGTTAAAAGGTACACAGAAATGCAGGAAAAACAGTAATAAATCACTTTCACAGGCTAGCACACTTTAGTGGGTAGCCTCAACAGTTAAATTTAACAAGCAAACTTTTGACCAAATGTAACTTAAGTGCAGATAATGTACAATGCAAAAAACAGGTAATAAAGCAGTTTAAACTTGTTCAAGGTAAGAAAAAGAAGGTCTCTCAGGTAAAAACAGCAAAACAATACTTAGATCAGGAAATTAGTCGCTTTTCTCAGTTCTCTGCTGCTAGCACTACTCTGCAGGACCACGAAGAGCTGTAGCTGAGTAGTATAGCCAGAAAAAACGCTCAGAGGCAGATTTTAAACAGGGAACTTCAAAAGAGCTGGAAATGGTCCAAAACGACCAATTACTACAAGATCTTGTGCTGAGGTCACTCCTTCAGGGACAGATAGGCTGCTCGAGGCTCCCCACTCCCACTGGTGAGCAAAGAAACTTCCTTCTATCCAAGTAAGGCAATGGACAACACAGGAACTGCACCACAGTCCAGAATACAGCAAAGCCTGTATACTGGTCTAAACTAGTCGACAAAAGGCAGGAAAACAAGGATTTGTTTTGTTTTTGTTTTTTAGCTTAAAAAGTACACAGAAATACAGGAAAAACAGTAATAAATCACTTACACTGGCTAGCGCACTTCTGTGGGTAGCCTCAACAGTTAATTTTAACAAGCAAACTTTTTACCAAATGTAAGTGCAGATAATGTACAATGCAAAAAACAGGTAATAATGCAGTTTAAACTTGCTCAAAGTAAGAAAAAGAAGGTCTCTCAGGTAAAAACAGCAAAAAAATACTTAGATCAGGAAAGTAGTCTCTTTTCTCAGTTCTCTGCTGCTAGCACCACTCTGCAGGACCACGAGGAGCTGTAGCTGAGTAGTATAGCCAGAAAAAACGCTCAGAGGCAGATTTTAAACAGGGAACTTCAAAAGAGCTGGAAATTGTCCAAAACAACCAATTACTACAAGCTCTTGTGCTGAGGTCAGTCCTTCATGGACAGATAGGCTGCTCAAGGCTCCCCACTCCCACTGGTGAGCAAAGAAACTTCCTTATATCCAAGTAAGGCAATGGACAACACAGGAACTATACCACAGTCCAGAATACAGCAAAGCCTATATACTGGTCTAAACTAGTCGAGAAAAGGCGGGAAAACAAGGATTTTTTGGGGTTTTTTTTTTTTGTTTTTTAGGTTAAAAAGTACACAGAAATGCAGGAAAAACAGTAATAAATCACTTTCACAGGCTAGCGCACTTTAGTGGGTAGCCTCAACAGTTAAATTTAACAAGCAAATTTTCGACCAAATTTAACTTAAGTGCAGATAATGTACAATGCAAAAAACAGGTAATAAAGCAGTTTAAACTTGTTCAAAGTAAGAAAAAGAAGGTCTCTCAGTTAAAAACAGCAAAAAAATACTTAGATCAGTAAAGTAGTCGCTTTTCTCAGTTCTCTGCTGCTAGCACCACTCTGCAGGACCACGAGGAGCTGTAGCTGAGTAGCATAGCCAGAAAAAACGCTCAGAGGCGGATTTTAAACAGGGAACTTCAAAAGAGCTGGAAATGGTCCAAAACAACCAATTACTACAAGCTCTTGTGCTGAGGTCACTCCTTCAGGGACATATAGGCTGCTCAAGGCTCCCCACTCCCACTGGTGAGCAAAGAAACTTCCTTCTATCCAAGTAAGGCAATGGACAACACAGGAACTACACCACAGTCCAGAATACATCAAAGCCTGTATACTGGTCTAACTAGTCGAGAAAAGGTGGGAAAACACGGATTTTTTGGGGGGGGGGGTTTGTTTTTTAGGTTAAAAAGTACACAGAAATGCAGGAAAAACAGTAATAAATCACTTACACAGGTGAGCGCACTTTAGTGGGTAGCCTCAACAGTTAAATTTAACAAGCAAACATTCGACCAAATGTAACTTAAGTGCAGATAATGTACAATGCAAAAAACAGGTAATAAAGCAGTTTAAACTTGTTCAAAGTAAGAAAAAGAAGGTCTCTCAGGTAAAAACAGCAAAAAAATACTTAGATCAGGAAAGTAGTCGCTTTTCTCAGTTCTATGCTGCTAGCACCACTCTGCAGGACCACGAGGAGCTGAGTAGTATAGCGAGAAAAAAACGGTCAGAGGCGGATTTTAAAGAGGGCACTTCAAAAGAGCTGGAAATGGTCCAAAACTACTACAAGCTCTTGTGCTGAGGTCACTCCTTCAGGGACATATAGGATGCTCAAGGCTCCCCACTCCCACTGGTGAGCAAAGAAACTTCCTTTTATCCAAGTAAGGCAATGGACAACACAGGAACTACACCACAGTCCAGAATACAGCAAAGCCTGTCTACTGGTCTAAACTAGTCGAGAAAAGGCGGGAAAACAAGGATATTTTTTTGCTTTTTTTGCTTTTTAGGTTAAAATGTACACAGAAATGCAGGAAAAATAGTAATAAATCACTTACACAGGTTAGCACACTTTAGTGGGTAGCCTCAACAGTTAAATTTAACAAGCAAACTTTCGACCAAATGTAACTTAAGTGCAGATAATGTACAATGCAAAGAACAGGTAATAAAGCAGTTTAAACTTGTTCAAAGTAAGAAAAAGAAGGTCTGTCAGGTAAAAACAGCTAAAAATACTTAGATCAGGAAAGTAGTCGCTTTTCCTCAGTGCTCTGCTGCTAGCACCACTCTGCAGGACCACGAGGAGCTGTAGCTGAGTAGTATAGCCAGAAAAAAATGCTCAGAGGCAGATTTTAAACAGGGAACTTCAAAAGAGCTGGAAATGGTCCAAAACGACCAATTACTACAAGCTCTTGTGCTGAGGTCACTCCCACTCCCACTGGTGAGCAAATAAATTTCCTTCTATCCAAGTAAGGCAATGGACAACACAGGAACTACACCACAGTCCAGAATACATCAAAGCCTGTATACTGGTCTAAACTAGTTGAGAAAAGGCGGGAAAACAAGGATTTTTTTTGGGTTTTTTTTGTTTTTTAGGTTAAAAAGTACACAGAAATGCAGGAAAAACAGTAATAAATCACTTACACAGGCTAGCGCACTTTAGTGGGTAGCCTCAACAGTTAAATTTAACAAGCAAACTTTCGACCAAATGTAACTTAAGTGCAGATAATGTACAATGCAAAAAACAGGTAATAAAGCAGTTTAAACTTGTTCAAAGTAAGAAAAAGAAGGTCTCTCAGGTAAAAATAGCAAAAAATACTTAGATCAGGAAAGTAGTCACTTTTCTCAGTTCTCTGCTGCTAGCACCACTCTGCAGGACCACGAGGAGCTGTAGCTGAGTAGTATAGCCAGAAAAAATGCTCAGAGGCAGATTTTAAACAGGGAACTTCAAAAGAGCTGGAAATGGTCCAAAATGACCAATTACTACAAGCTTTTGTGCTGAGGTCACTCCTTCAGGGACAGATAGGCTGCTCAAGGCTCCCCACTCCCACTGGTGAGCAAAGAAACTTCCTTCCATCCAAGTAAGGCAATGGACAACACAGGAACTACACCACAGTCCAGAATACAGCAAAGCCTGTATATTGGTCTAAACTAGTCGAGAAAATGCAGGAAAACAAGGATTTTTTTTTTTTTTTTTTGTTTTTTAGGTTAAAAAGTACACAGAAATGCAGGAAAAACAGTAATAAATCACTTACACAGGCTAGCGCACTTTAGTGGCTAGCCTCAACAGTTAAATTTAACAAGCAAACTTTTGACCAAATGTAACTTAAGTGCAGATAATGAATAATGCAAAAAAACAGGTAATAAAGCAGTTTAAACTTGTTCAAAGTAAGAAAATGAAGGTCTCTCAGGTAAAAACAGCAAAAAAATACTTAGATCAGGAAAGTAGTCGCTTTTCTCAGTTCTCTGCTGCTAGCACCACTCTGCAGGACCACAAGGAGCTGTAGCTGAGTAGTATAGCCAGAAAAAATGCTCAGAGGAGGATTTTAAACAGGGAACTTCAAAAGAGCTGGAATTGTCCAAAACGGCCAATTACTACAAGCTCTTGTGCTAAGGTCACTCCTTCAGGAACAGATAGACTGCTCAAAGCTCCCCACTCCCACTGGTGAGCAAATAAATTTCCTTCTATTCAAGTAAGGCAATGGACAACACAGGAACTACACCACAGTCCAGAATACAGCAAAGCCTGTATACTGGTCTAAACTAGTTGAGAAAAGGCGGGAAAACAAGGATATTTTTTTGGGGTTTTTTTTTTTTGGTTAAAAAGTACACAGAAATGCAGGAAAAACAGTAATAAATCACTTACACAGGCTAGCGCACTTTAGTGGGTAGCTTCAACAGTTAAATTTAATAAGCAAACTTTCGACCAAATGTAACTTAAGTGCAGATAATGTACAATGCAAAAAACAGGTAATAAAGCAGTTTAAACTTGTTCAAAGTAAGAAAAAGAAGGTCTCTCAGGTAAAAACAGCAAAAAAATACTTAGATCTGGAAAGTAGTCACTTTTCTCAGTTCTCTGCTGCTAGCACCACTCTGCAGGACCACGAGGAGCTGTAGCTAAGTAAGGCCTGCACTGTTACAAAGGCCATGCATTTGGCATGAAATTGAGTCGGGATATATAATCCACAGTGCAGAGAAGGGGTTCACTGTCTTTTCTGCACTGGACTATGAATAAATGTTTATTTAGCATCTGTTAACTTAGTATGTAGACTGTTACAATGAGGCAGGACTCCATTCAGTCATGACTTGAGCCTTAGAGGCCAAACAACACAACTAAACATACATGAGAATCATACCTCTCAACCTCTTAATGTAAGAAGTCTAGCCAAAGCCTAATATAATTCGGGGTGGGGGGATCAAATATTGGGACATACTGGGATCAATTCAATAGCTCTGCTTGACAGAGGCCAGTAAATTGATCAATGGGGAGGCGTGAGCCAACACACCTTGCTTAGGCTTATAAATGCCCTTCGGCAGATAGCCTACTACCTACCTATGAACCTATTACATATATTTTTATGCACAACCTATTATTCTATCTGCTGTTGAGGTTTGTAGGGGCACTTTCATGTTATTTATGTCTGCAAAAGGAATGAATGTGGTACAGGGAATGTACTTCTACATATAGATGTATGTATGTGTGTATGTGTGTATATGTATAACAAACTCGCTGACCTCCATGAGGTGGTCCAATTAGAACCGGGCCATCCAACCCTGACATGCCTGGATCCATATTTCATACCCATGGTTCCTCCACCCCACCCGAGTTCCACATACACACAAACCATCCATTCCCCAATTGCTATCCCAGCCATAACACACCTCCACACATTGCCCTCTCCCCAGTGTTAGGGACTCTACCCGTATGTTGTCTCCACCCATGTGTCATTAGGCTCTCCAAACCTATTAGTCCTTGAACATACCTGCCCTGGCTTGTGTACTGGTCAGATGTCCAAACAACCCGCACTTTTTGGGTAGTCCCACCGGGGACTACCCTGTAATTCTTTGTAAGGTAGACTTAGCAGGTGGGCAATGGTACTCCCACTGGTAGTATCCTGCCTGTGGTTTGAGAAGCAATAATTTGCTCACCCCTGCCCAGCTTGATATGACATAAGATGACAGCACTAAATAATACAGGTGTTGCTGTTGTTTTCCTTCTCATTCTTTTTGTATGCTTTATTGTCACAACGTTCATTCTTCATATATATATATATATATATATATATATATATATATATATATATATAGATATATATTATATATGTACAGACACACACACATACATCTACATAATTATATACATTTCCTATGCTGTTGGATGCCTGCGCTGGATGACGTGTTTGTGATCACAGCAGCTGAATGTTTATCCGCCATGGTTTAGTGCAACTCACGTCATCTATAATGTGTAGGGTCAGGGGTTTGCAACCTGGCAGTGCAGATTATTTTGTTAATGGTCACAACAACAGCTGTTGGCTACAGGGTGACTATGGCACTGTAGAACATTTGTAGGCAGATATGCGCTTGTTTGCGCAAAGCACAGCATTACTAACCTTTGGTTGAGGTGTCTTATACCCGCTTGCTCCCGCATACACACGCGCAACATCATGCATTTTGTTCACATTTGTCAACCGGGACAGTCAGACTGTGTGCTTGTCCATTGTCAGCAGTGGCCCGGAGTGTAGAGCTCAACATTGACCCCAGTTACGTATCCCAATTAATACTGGGGTGTTCACATTCATAGAGGGTAACAGACATATCATAGTTACGTCCCCCATTAATCATGCTTAGTTTACATTGAACTGTCAGTATTAGCCATGCTTAGGTCAGGTTTACATGTCAGGTATAACTGTTGATAAAGGTCGGTTTAAGGTGAGGTAGGATTCCAGTTTCACTGGTCTGGGTAGGTTACATGCAGGTATTCGGGGTAGGTGTAGTTATTCCATACCTGTGTGGTACAGTAGAGGCGAATAGCTAGAGAGAAGGCAGGTAGGTAGTGGGGGTGACATTGTAACTGTATAGTAGCCTGTAGGTATAATTGGATGGGGAGCAATAGGGAAGGTATGTCAGAAGTTGGGATTTGTTTGTGAGTCAGGACAAGAGGTGTCAGTATCACTAGTTGATGTAGTGGTACAGAGTGTGAGGTGGGGGGGTTTGCAAGGTGGTGAGCCTGTGCTGCTCCAGGTGTGCTTGTGGTGTTCCTTCATGTGTTAGTTACATGTGTCCTGTGGGACAGCTGTGATACTACATGTGGGTTGGGGTTCCAGATACTGGTAATATAGTGGGGGAAGAGGGTGTCATCTATGTGTACCCGTAGACATTAATAGAAATGGCACAGGGGCTGATAGGTACGCTGCGTGCATGGGGCACAAAGGGGGGTGTTAGTAGGGGAATTATCCAGGGATGTGCAGGATGGCTGCAGGGAAGGTCCACAGCTGGTCATGTTGTCTACAACAACAGCTGTGCATATGCATTGCATTTGGTGTTTGCATCAGGCACTCACACCCATGGGTGGGGGTGAGGACTACAATAATACTTTGTGATGCCTATTACATCGGCTGACATGCCTACAGTGGGGTGTTGCAACCATGTGTTTGTAGGTGTTGTGTAGTGGGTTATGTAACAACACATATGGTTATACCGTACTTAGCCATGTAAACTGGACTGTGCTGCGGTGGGACCCATATCGGGAATGGCTGCCCATTAGGCGTAAGCATGCCTGTTGACTGTACAGAATCCGCGGCCTGTCCAGTGCTTGCTTCATACTATTGGTGTGTTCCTCTTACAATCTGCACCTGTCTGGCAAATACCCAGGAACTTACACCATTAAATACAGACAAGTAATTGGGTTTAGGACCCCACATCATTCAGCTGAGTCATGCTAATGCATAACCTATTATTCTATCAGCTTTCTAAGGTTGTAAGTGAATATGTGCTTTCTGTCCCTATTTGTTCCCCTTTAGGTTCTGTCCAGTGGTTTTGCTTTTAGGGGTTGAGAGGTATGGGCATAAGCTCTGCCCAATTCGCAATATTACTTACATCCCCGGGGTGGTCCTAATACAACTGCGCCAGCCAACACCTGCATGCCTAGGCCCATAATTGCATACCCATAGTTCCCCCACCGGCCCCTCCTCTACAGCACTCATCCTTACTGTGGATGCAGGTGGGGTCTAACCACACCACTACACACTGCCCACTCTCCACTTGTCAGGACCCATGTCGTATGTTGTGTTGACTCATGGGTCATCAGGCTTGCACAACCCACTGGTCCGTGTACGTATACAGCCTGGTTGGAGGAATCATTACAGGGACTGACTCTGATGATCATTAATTTTTGGGGTGTCCCACAAGGGACATTGATGTCTTTGTTACAAGATTAGACTTGGCAGGTCTCTCCCACTGATAGTATCCTGCCTGTGGTCTGGGAAGCAGTGGTGTGTTTACTTGTATTGTGTGTTTGTATGTTTCACCTGTCTAGGTGGGGGTGGTTGCTGCTACGTGTTACACGTTTGTTGATTGGACCCCTCACAATCATTTGCATGGCCTGTGAACATATGTAATTCATGACTGCTGTATCATATCCTAGCTATTTATATGTGTATATTTACACACACATGTATATATATATATATATATATATATATATATATATATATATATATATATATATATATATATCTGTATATAGTAATGTAGATATATATGTAATGTATATATTTATATATTGTTGTCTATATATATCTAACAACATATGGGTGTCTGGGTGTCTGCATATGTATAAATCTTTATGTGGGTATGTACATGTATACTGTCTCTGTATGTATACATTTGTACTACAGAGAGGGAGAGGTATATCTCCATGTAGCTATGGGTAGATATACGCACACACATTACTATACATATATACATCTACATCTGGTTGTTCTGTTCTTTGCCATGTATATTAGACTTTGCTGCAGTGGGACTCATAGTGGGTGTGACTGCTCGTTGGACGATGAATCTGCCCAATGAACACTTTTGCTCACATCCCTGGGGCTGTCCATATAGACCCACATCAGCCAACACCTGCACACCTAGACCCATAACTAGCTACCCATAGTTCCCCCACCCGCACCTCCTCTACAGCACCCATCCTTACTCTGGGTGCAGGTCGGGTCTGAACACACCACTACACACTGCCCACTCTCCACTTCATGGGACCCATGTCATACGTTGTCTCAACCCATGAGTCATCAGGCTTTCCCACCCTTGTATTCTGGGTATGTACACACCCCAGCCAGAATGGTCATTGCATTGGCTTCCTTTGGTTATATGTCAATTTTTGGGGCATCCCGCAAGGGACACTCCTGTCTGTGTTCCAAGATTAGATTTCATGGGTGCACTCTGTACCCCTCCCCCTGGTTGTATCCTGCCTGTGGTCTGGGGAGCAGTGGACTATTTACATTGTTTGTGAGTTTATGTGTATGTTTCCTCTGTCCGGCTGGGGGGGAGGTCATGCTACGAGTTGCATGTTTCTTGCTTGGGCCCCTCACTTCCATTGGCATAGCCTGTGAACATATGTCATTCTTGTGTGCTGCTTCCTATCATAGCTGTATATCTGTGTAGATCTACGCACACACACACACACACACACACACACACATATATATATATATATATATATATATATATATATATATATATATATATATATATATATATATACATACATATATATATATATATATATATATATATATATATATATATATATATATATATATATATATATATATATATATGTATATATATATATATGTATATATATATATATGTATATATATATATATATATATATATATATATATATATATATACATACACACACACACATATTGCTGTGTATATATATATATATATATATATATATATATATATATATATACGTATATATATATATATATATATATATATATATATATATATATATATATATATATATATATATATATATATATATATATATATATATATATATATATATATATATATATATATATATATATATATATATATATATATATATATATATATATATATATATATATATATATATATATATATATATATATATATATATATACATATATATAAATCCATGTGGGTATATGAGATGTATGGCCTTAATCTTGCTTGTCTATTGCTATGATGGCTTAGTGGTTAACTACTGTGCCTATAGTGTACAGGGTCCTGGGTATGAGCCTTGCCAAGGCAGTTTATTTTGTTGCTGGGCAGAACTTGGCCCATTGGATCCAGTGTGATTAAGGCACTTTACAGCAGTTGTAAGTGGGTTTATGCAACAATAAGTACTGCTAATCTCCTTAGCTTCTTCTTTGCTTACTCTGTGTAGGCAATGCTTACTCCCGCACAAGCACACTTGGACACGCTTACCGCTGCTTATTTGTGCTTAGACCTGCATACATGTGCCTTGTTCATTATGACACTAACACTTCACATGTGCATTTCATGCAGTACTTCAGTGCACATTTAATTGTTATTCTGTAGGTTATACGGCAAAACAATGTAAAATTATGTTTACATACAGTTTTCCTGTGGAAAATGATTTGTGCTGCAGTGGGACTTAATCTGGGAATGCCTGTTTATTAGGCAGATGCTCTAACCACTCCACTATTGCTGTGCTGCTTCATTTGCATATATATTCCTTATTATCCTCTTCAGCCTTTTCAGATGCTTTAACCGTAGCTAGGCGATGGGCAGACCCACGCACCTATGGTTAACTGTACTCAGGGTTTTAAAACAATAAATAAAAGGATTTCTTCATTTTCTTTGAATGTACTGTTGCTGTTGAACACATGGGGACTGTTGGTGGGGATATGTGTACACTTATGAGCAGTCTCACTCATTTATTTACACATTCTTCTGTTCTATTTTGCAGGGGCGTGTTTATTCTGAGAGCTCTGCTCTCAGACGCGCCCCTACACTCATCCATGCTCCATGTAGCATTAGGAGTTCAGGCAGCGCGCCTTCATTAATATGCATGGCACGCTGCTGTCCTCCTCTTAAACTGCCGCTTCCATGCAGGACTAGATTAGTCCTGCACAGAAGTTTAGTAAATCCGGTGGATAGACTTGTGCAAAACTTGCTCAGAAATAGGCTTGTACATTTAAAATTGTTATAGCTACAGAGGACAGTCTTTGGAAATGATTGATATATTTGCAGGGACAACACAGTTTTTGAAGATCAATATTGCATTACAATCTTTTGGTCACCAGAAAATTAGGTGTGTGCAGAAACTTAAAAGAAAAGATTATTTTTCAGTAGGAAAATGAGGGCAAAAGCACTAAACAAGTGGCGGGGTACAAGGTGTAATGTGCAGAAGGAACAGATAACTAATCACCTTTGGAGTATATGAGCAGCAGAAGGAAAAAAAACATCTTACGTTTATATAAATAAAATCAGTAAACGTGAGCTGCAAATACCAAACGGAGACAAATTATCTATCTGGGGTTGGTGGTGCGGAAGAAGGAGAGAGAAACCCTGTTACTTATGCATGTACTAACAACTGGAGGAAAGAGTTATTTTCTTAGCCCTTAGGAAAGGACATACATACAAACCACAGCAACCAGTGTGTGATATACGGATGATGTCCCTCCTGTGCAGTTAATTAGAACTGCAGAACTGTTTTACATAAGTAAGATAGAAAGCACAATATTCAGTTTTATTTTCAGATCACATTTTAGTCTAGCTTTAATCTGCAGTGCTGTGCTGCAGTTAGATATTTAAGCCTGTAGTTCCAGTTTAAGCACATAGATAAGTTTAAGTATAACCACTTTGCAAGCCAGATTGAAGTTCAACATGGGATGAATTATACTGCATATAACTGCATTTGGCTCACAGGTTTGCAGGGTCCCACTGGAAGGTTCATGTGGCTGTTCCAAACTAGGGAAACATAGAGTACCTCACCACCAGGTAATAAACGTATAGTTTTTTGTACCAGCCTAGGATGAAATAAAGATAAAGGGGCAGCTACAGTTTGCAAGAAAGCAGCTTTTGCTCAGCACTTATAGAATGGAAATGGTAAGAGTAGAACAAAACAGACCGCACATGTGATGGCACCAGCCAGATCCTTCATTGGTGCTCTGCTATTCATAAATTATCCAGTCACTGCTAGCTCCCCCATCTATGTGAGTGACAGGTCCACCACTGTATATGCTACGTATGTCACATGAAATTTGAACAGTTATTTTCATTAAAATAACTAATCAAAATACTGAATGTTTGCATACTTACAAAGGGATCTCCACTGTCAAGAAGGATATTATTGGTTGATAGCAACAATAATACTTTAATTGCTTCAGTTTGTGCCACTTCCAAAAGTTATAAACTCTTTCTGTGCAATATTTCAAAATGTCTCCAAAGTTTTCACTGCAGCAGCATAGCTTTATTTGAAGACTGGAATGCTATTTTGGACATAGATTTGGACAGAATACTTCTCTAGTTCATATGTGGGGTAAACAGACATGCAATGCTTTGGAAATCATTCACGAAAACTCATGTGTTAGTTGATTACTGGAGTTATAAAACTGTTGGCACTAGGATATATATAAATATTTGTCTGTACAATCTGGCATTTTTACCTGAAATGACACTTGTCTTTATTCTCCAGAATATTTGATGTCTTCCTCATGTTAGAAATATGCTGTTGTCATTTGTCATATTGGTTGTGGACTGTTATATGAACATCTCATAACACACACACACACACACACACACACACACACACACACACACACACACACACACACACACACACACACAGATACATGCAACAGTGTCTGCTAGCCTGCAAATCAATGTGATAAGTGATATAAATACATGAATTACACACACCAAAAAGCACACAAATGCACAGATATGCTAAACTTCTCACACCCACCACTGTCTAGCTACACAAAACACACTTCAAAAGTGGGGCAAACCCTCCCAATACTACCAAAAGCTGTAGGACTAGCTCTGAGATTTCACTAAACTTGGGCTAAGTGTTGCATGGGACACTCATTTGTACAAACTGTCTTTATAGCACACTCCAATCAAAATTTTCACATAACCTCACCAAATACTACTGATATATACTGAAAGCGCTAAATTCTCAACACAGATAATATACTTTCAAATGCACACCATAATCCCACCTATACAAACATACTAATTGCTCTCAGTCACTCAGACACAAGTCACAACGCACATTTCAGACCTCACACATTATAACCCTTACCTGCACATACCCACTACACCCCTTCAACCTCTCACTCCACAAGGCAAAGCCCAATGATCTACTGTCAGCCAGTCATTCAAACACAAACAGCACACTCAAACACACACACACGCGTGCACATGCGTGCACACACAGTCACACACATTGCACTCTTTTAACCACTCACACCAGCTAGCATACCTCCACACATAGCACACTTTTGAGCAATCAATCCAACCCTTACTGGCACAATAACTGCTGCAGCTGTACCTGAAACACCATCTTCAGAGGTGTACACTCTTTTCTCAGTGGGTATACCCCCACTGTAAGCCAGCAGCGTATGGATATCTGATGCCATCAAACATCATAATTGTCTTCTGATATGTGGGCATCGTTGGCCATTAATCAGTAGATGTGCAACAGTGTGATCCAGGGACACTCTACTGCTACAAAGTTCTTAATGAGCTGTTAGGTGTATTACATGGCCTTTGTGATGATGATGATGATGCCCAGTTACATGAGGAAATGGAAAACAGACACAATACTGCAGTGAGTACCAGCCTCATTAGAATTATCAGCAGCATCATGGCTGGCAACAGGCAGGGGATGGATACACCTGGGGCTGCCAGAAGCCCTGCTACTCCTCACAGTGATGACTACCTGTCTCCAAAACTTGCTACCCTTCACCAGCTACCCTCATCTGGGTCCAGGTCATATAGTAGAACACCACCCCTGCCATAAAAGATGTGCTGGAGCAAAATTTCACCAGCAAAGACAGCAGGTCAGGGTTACAAGGTAGAATAGCATCCATGCCACAAGAGTCTTCAAGGACTGCACCCTCTCAGCAGCCAGGTAACAACAGAAGAGAGGCATGCAGTGGCTCTCTATCCATGTTACATGAGTATATGATTGTTAACATCATCCCAACTTCCAGCAATCCCACTCCTAAACTCCGGTCATAATGACATGTGCCCCCCAGATACACACACACTAGAAATATCTCCTGTGTATTGCAAGCTATCAGGCAGTTGAGGGAAAGGTAGCCTTTCCTGTTAGTATATCTCTGGGAAAGTGAGACAAGGGGAGCTTTATAGCCACATAGCCTGTGATACACAGCAAGGTCATTAGGATGGTGGCAGATGTTACAAAAGTCACCTGTAGTGCTGCCTTTCTTTCCTGTTGAGTCCTGGGGAACCACATGTATTGATAACAAGTATCAGCATAGCATCAGTGAATGTATTAAACATTAGTGAGGTGCAAGCCAAGGAAATATCCATTGTATTCCCAGTTGTATGTCGTAAGGTTCCTGCAACAGGAATATTACCAGCTACACATACCCAGGTATCCAGGGTAGAGAAAGACCACGCATTCCCTGAAATTCAGCATGCTGTCATAAGTGTGGGCATGGCAAGTCAGGAATTGCTAACATCACTTACAAGCCCTAAGTCTGTAGGGATGTGAAACCTGGTAAATGCAGTGGGTGGTTAGTGTAAGATTATGCTACTCAATACAAAGTACTGCAGCTCTGGTTCATAGGTTCATAGGTTTTTACTAGGCTAATGACCACAAGGGCCTTTTTAAGCCTAGCCATGCATCCCAAATCTCTGATGAGTTCTGATACCCTTGATAAGTGTAAGTATGGGCCTGGGAGATGAACCATTTACAGGTTACCTGTATGCATCAGAGACATAGGTGCCAAACCAGGGATGAAATTCTGGTTTCCCATCCAATTGTCCAAGTTGTACTTGAATTTGATAAGGAAGGAACTCTGCTTCACATGGATTGGGAGTCTGTTCCATAGATGGGATAGCCTTTGGAATACATACCTATCTCTCCTGCAGATCCTATTTATTTCACAGGCAAGTTTAAGTCTTTAGAATGGGTAATTCTGGTACTGTTTGTTTTGTAGATATGCAGGAGGTCCATCAGAGTGGGGTCTGACAATGCCCAGTATGCCAGGCATAGATCTCCCCTCAAAAGCCTGTAGGAGACAGAATACAGAGATGGGGCCTTCAGGCAATCTGCATAGGACATATTACTGATGCCCTGTATTCTTTTAGTGAGGAACCTCCGTGGATGTTCCATTTGTTGGATATGCTTGTTTAGGTACTGAATATCTACAGTAGCTGTTACTCCTCTGATATTTTTCCAAGTGTTTTTCCCTTATATCCCAGTATGCTAACATACTGTATAACCCCTGTGCTAACATATGTGAATTGCATCATTTTGCATTTGATTCATTTCCCTGCCACACAACTTATGAAGTGACAACAACCTGCACATTACTAAGAAACACACAAGCACTACACAGTTTCTGTATCACTACAAACCATACACTAATTTGTTTCAGCTATTGTTGCATTTATGCCAGGTGGACTGTCAAAAGCCAAC
The DNA here is from genome assembly GCF_019279795.1 of Protopterus annectens. Taxonomy (NCBI): domain Eukaryota; kingdom Metazoa; phylum Chordata; order Ceratodontiformes; family Protopteridae; genus Protopterus; species Protopterus annectens. Next base: position 1,624,324,104 of record NC_056732.1, read on the forward strand.
CAAGGTCATATGTTCAGTTATACCAAGACAATAAATAAATGGCTTCTTTTGTCTGCAATGCTACAATAGTCTTGTGCTTTATGTAAAGAGATTTCTTTTTTAAGTTCCCTGCAAAAGAACCAAACATAGTTTCTACTACAAATAATCAATAAGGAATGCATGTGTGTGTGTGTGTGTGTGTGTGTGTGTGTGTGTGTATGTATATATATATATATATATATATATATATATATATATATATATATATATATATATATATATATATATATATATATATGTATGTATATATATATATGGATCTACTGTATTTGGTCAAATTACACTTGGTCGAAAATGATTTCAGGCAACCTACATCACTGAAAGCACATTTGACTGAAAGCACATTTGGTTGAAAATAGACTATAGCCCCTGCCTCACTGCAGTGCGACCCTGGAGTGAGAATAATAAGTATATATATATATATATATATATATCTATATATATATATATATATCGAGAGAGAGACACACACATGCATATATATATATCTATATATATATATATATATATATATATATATATATATATATATATATATATATATATATATATATATTATATGTGTGTGTGTATGTACAAGGAAAATGAACATTTGTATTTCTGGTAAGCAGGTATCATACTATCAGATAGCTATAAAAAAACTATAGTGTTGTTTGTTTAACCAAATCCTGTAACCTAAAAGTTACATGTTTTGTTCTAGGTCTCCAAATGCGCTGAAGAAATCAAAGACTACATTGAAGAAAGATCAGGTGATGACCCTTTTGTGAAAGGCATTCCTGAGGACAAAAACCCATTTAAAGAAAAAGGAGGTTGCGCCATTTCATAAACCAGCTGCAGAACTGGACCAGCAATCCAAATGTCTACATGTTTTGGTTATTACACAGAAAACACATTTAGACTGAATGCCAGTAAAAATAAGCAGGAAATCATGAACAACAGTGTAACAAATGTATCTTGTTTACTAGGAGAAAATAGTTTTTTAGCTTTTATTTTCTTCAAAGGTATATTTCAGAAGGTTCAACAGGCAGTGGGAATTACATTTTTATGGCACTTCTGCCTTGTCGAAAACCAAGGAATTAACTAAATGCATAACATGTTCAAATACATATCATTAATATTTGTATGGTAGCTCCTAGAATATGTTTTTCAAACAATATGTTATAAATTCCTTGCAAGAAATTTGACTTCATTAATAAAAACTCAGTATTGGATGGTGAAATGTCAATTTCTGAGCTGTAGTTTTGTATGTATTCGTTTCATTTTCTTTAATTAGTTGTGCTGACATAAAACTTGGCTGTCTTCCAGGGAAGTTCTTTACGAACCATTACAATTAAGAGGATCAGTCAAAATCTACAGCAAAGAAAATGGAATTATTATAAATAGAAAATATGGTATTTATATATATATATATATATATATATATATATATATATATATATAATAGAGAAAAATAAAAAGAATGAATTCTAAGTGCATCAATTAATTTTGTTATGAAGCAATATCAAAGAGCCAAGGCACTAACTTTGATCCAATGCCTTCAATAATGAGAAAGAATTAACAGAAGAAGATATTACGTAATAATGCAGGCAGAAAACAACATGGAAGGAGGGGCATAAAACATAGCTGAATGTCATCAAATAACAGCTCAGAGTACATAATCACAGAGTAGAACAGAAGTTTTAGTCTGTAGTGAGAAATAAAGACAGAAGCAAAACTTATGTACTTATTATGACAATAGATCTGAACTGCAGCTGCCTGATGCATAGGGATAGCCCTTACTGTGCCCCAGATGACACGTGTTCTGTTAGTGGAACTGGCGCTGGCAGGGTCCACATGGGGGGATGAGTCTAGTGCCTGATGCCTGGGCACCCATCCCAAGGGGAAGGAAGCAGTCTACACACACTGCAATATGCAGTGTATGATTCTGACTAGCTCCATCCTGCATTGGTGGTGAACCATTGTCAGGAGGACACACATGCTCAGAAATCCACATGCATGCCCCAAGCACAGAGATTGTAGAGTTGCTAAGTCTGCCATGAAGGAACAGGAGTTAGGGCACAGTACCTGTTAAGCAGCGTCTGTGAAGGAGCAGGAGATCAATCACAATACTTGTCAAGCTTCATCCATGAAGGAACAAACGTTAGGGCACAATACCTGTCAGGCAACATCCATGAATGCCTAGGAGTTAGGGTACAATACCTGTCAGGCAGCATCCATGAAGGAACAGGAGTTAGGGCAGAATACCTGTCAGACAACATCCATGAGGGAACAGGAGTTAGGGCATGGTACCTGTTAAGCAGCATCTTTGAAGGAACAGGAAATAAGTCACAATACCTGTCAAGCCACATCTACGAAGGAACAGGTGTAAGACAAGAGGACACAATACCTGTCAGGCAACATCCATGAAGGAACAGGAGTTAGGGAAAAAATACCTGTCAGGCAACATCCATGAAGGAACAGGAGTGAGGGCATAATACCTGCCAGGCAGCATCCACAAAGGTCCAGGAGTTAGGGCACAATACCTGTCAGGCAGCATCCATGAAGGTCTAGGTGTTAGGGCACAATACCTGTCAGGCAGCATCCATGAAGGTCTAGGTGTTAGGGCACAATACCTGTCAGGCAGCATCCATGAAAGTCTAGGTGTTAGGGTACAATAACTGTCAGGCAGCATCCATGAAGAAACAGGAGTGAGGGCACAATACTTGTCATGGAACATCTACAAAGGAACAGGAGTTAGGGCACAATACCTGTCAGGCAGCATCCACAAAGGTCTAGGCGTTAGGGCACAATACCTGTCAGGCAGCATCCACAAAGGTCTAGGAGTTAAGGCACAATACCTGTCAGGCAGCATCCATGAAGGAACAGGAGTTAGGGCACAACACCTGTAAGGCAGGATCCACAAAGGTCTAGGAGTTAAGGCACAATACCTGTCAGGCAGCATCCATGAAAGTCTAGGTGTTAAGGTACAATACCTGTCAGGCAGCATCCATGAAGAAACAGGAGTGAGGGCACAATACCTTTCAAGCAGCATCAAGCAGCTTCCATGAAGGAACAGGAGCTAGGGCACAACACCTGTCAGGCAGCATCCATGAAGGTCTAGGAGTTAGGGCACAACACCTGTCAGGCAGCATCCACAAAGGTCCAGGAGTTAGGGCACAATACCTGTCAGGCAACATCCATGAAGGAACAGGAGCTAGGGCACAATACCTGTCAGGCAGCATCCACAAAGGTCTAGGAGTTAAGGCACAATACCTGTCAGGCAGCATCCATGAAGGAACAGGAGTTAGGGCACAACACCTGTAAGGCAGGATCCACAAAGGTCTAGGAGTTAAGGCACAATACCTGTCAGGCAGCATCCATGAAGGAACAGAAGTGAGAGCACAATACCTTTCAAGCAGCATCAAGCAGCATCCATAAAGGAACAAGAGTTAGACCACAATACCTGTATGGCAGCATCCATGAAGAAACAGTGTTAGGGGATAATACCTACCAAGGAGCATCCACAAAGGGACAGGAGATAGGGCACAATACCTGTCAGGCAGCATCCATGAAGAAACAGTAGTTAGGGCATAATACCTGTCAAGGAGTATTCATAAAAGAACAGGAGTTAGGGCACAACACCTGTCAAGGAGCATCCACAAAGGAAGAGGAGTTAGGGCACAGTACCTGTCAAGCAGCATCCATGAAGGAACAATAATTAGGGTACAATACCTGTCAGGCAGCATCCACGAAGGAACAGGAGTTTGTACATAATACCTGTCAAGCACCATCCACGAATGAGCAGGAGATAGGGCATAATACCTGTCTAGTAGCCTGATACTGCACCAATGTCCTCAGTCTCTAACATCAAGTTGAGTTGGGATGTGACAAAATGAGATTCTGCCAGCACAGCTAGCTGGAATTTTGTAAATAATTATATGTCATTGGTGAATATCGAAATGATTTATACAAGATACTTGTGTTACAAATGTATTAGAACTGTATGTCATGTGTAAATCAAACTGCTTGTACAGACATGTGTGTTGAAAAGGTATTTGTCGAGTGTTGTGCTTGAAATGTAACACAGTGTGCTGTACTGGAAGAGAACAGAAATGTACCTGCACTATTATAACTGTTTAAATGTATATGCTTAACAGAAAAAACTAGAGGTTAATCTTAATCCAGCAAACTTTAGAAAAATATCTGAAATTAAATTACTTTATAGGATACTCAATAAAAATACTGTCTCTCAAGTTTTCAATGCAGCTAGAGACACAACGTCTGTACTAGGAAGCTTTCTGTATTGTCCTTGGAGTGAACTAATTGCTACTTTTGAAGCATGAAGAAATGCAATTGTTTTATGACTTCCAACATCTGCCAAAGAAATGAGGAAAACCCCTTGTCTGCATATTTTTACAGGTAGATGCTAAATACTGCCAGCTTCAGCAATGGGGGTTTGGCCTGGGAACTAGAAATCAGATGGCCAGAAATTATGCCATTCTGCAAGCTATCCCAGCAGTAATATTTTAGTTATGCTTTTGAAAAGTCTCTTAGTGAGACAGGGCAATCTGTATTCAGTCTTGGACCTGACAAGAAACATTCACTACAACATTTGCCTTGCTCTAATGAAGTAAGTTTCTAGGGAACAGTATAACTCTCTTAGATACAGTCAGGAATATAGTAAAGCTTAGTTTAGATGTTTTTCTTTATTTGTGTGAGCCTGTACTGCAATGTTATTTTAAATAGTTCCTGTGGCTTTGAACTGTGATGTCACTGTGAATATATATTTAGTTTTGTCTTATAGGTTCATAGGTTCATACTAGGCTATCTGCCCTAGGGCATTTATAAGCCTAGCCAGAGTGTGTTTGGCTTTCGCCACCCATTTTAAAATAATTTTGCTATGCCCTTTTTCGAGGTTAGTATACTGTGCCTCTGTCTAACAGTGACACAGAAGTGATACCCGGGGTAAACCTACGATCTCCCATCCACTCATCAAGATTCCTCTTGAAGAGAGTCAATGAGGGACTCTGCCTAACCTGGACTGGGATTTTATTCCAGAGTGAAGGGAGCCTCTGGGTTATGAATCTGTCCCTCCAGCATGTCCAATTATTTCAGTGCTGAGGTTCAAGTCTCTCGAGCGCGTAGCTCGATGGGATTTGGATTTTCTGAGGTGCAGCATGTCCATTAATTCCAGGTTGGACATGGCTTTATACTTCAGGCACAGATCGCCTCTGAGCAGGCGGTATGCCACTGAGTAGAGCTGGAGTTTCTTTAACCGGGCAGCATATGGCATCTGTTTGAGCCCTTTGATCCTCTTGGTGAGGTACTTTTGGGGTCTTTCCAGTTGCTGCAGGTGTCTGGTAAGGTACATCCCAAAAGGGGCATTGTACTCAATTATGGGCCTGATGAGGGATGAGTAAAGAGGCACGATGACCTCCCCTGATCTAGATGTGAATCACTTCATGATTAGGTGGGCTATATAAAATGTTTTTCTAACCACTTTGGCCACATGGTTGTCAAATGTGAGATTGCTATCAACTTGGGTCCCCAGGTCCCTAATTACTTCTTCTGTACTTAATGGATTACCATCTATGTGGTAATTTGTGGGCACTTTGTTTTTGCCAAAGGGGATGACTATACACTTTTTGGCATTTAGCTTGAGGCCATGGCTCTGGCATCAGTTGTCTGTTTCTATGAGGCCCTTTTGGAGGATGCTTGTGTCAGCTGGAGTGTCGATTATGGCGCCCAGTTTGCAGTCATCTGCAAACTTGGTCAGCCACAGTCCTTCTGTGCTGGCCTGTACCTCCGAGAAATATATACCGAACAAGAGAGGTCCCAGGACTGAGCCTTGTGGGATGCCACTTGTAACTGGTTTGGAGTCTGACACGGCTCCAGCAATTCTAACCATGTGGGTTCTGTCCTTGAGCCAGTTTGCAACCCATCTAGTGACATAGGGGTTTATATTTAAGCTGGTGAGCTTATCTATAATGCCCGAGTGGGGTATTGTATCAAAGGCTTTTGCGAGGTCCCGGTAGGCTGTGTAGACCACCTTCTCCTCGGCAATGGCCTTAGTGACTGTTTCAAAGAAATCAACCAGGTTTAAGAGGCAGGATCTGCCCTTAAAGCCAAACTGGGTAGGATCCAGTGTCTGTAGGTCCCCAATATCTTTATTTATGAGATCCATGATGATCCTTTCCATAGCTTTGCAGACCAAGCTAGTCAGGCTTATGGGACGATAGTTTCCAGGATCCATTGAGACACCACCTTTGTGGAGAGGGACCACTGTTGCTGTACGCCACTCTTTGGGTACATATCCTGTAGTAAGGCTGAGATTGAACAGTAGTTTTATGTTTGGGTTTAGCTCTTCTTGGAGTTCATGTAGGACGCAACCTGGGACACCGTCTGGTCCCATTGATGCTGTGTTTTTTGCTTTGGAGAGGGCAGCTCTTACCTGAGCATCTGAGATGTCAGGGGGGCAGCACTCTGCTGGGATAGATATTTGCCCTTTTGGTGGGGGGGGGGGGTTTGCGCTGAACCTGTCAGCTAGGATGTTGGCAATGTCTGTGGGTTTGGTGTATTTTTTGTCATTTTGGACTAATTCTGAGCATATCTGGGAATTCCCACCCAGATTCCTAACATATCTAAAGAAAGCCTTGTGATTATCCTTAGTGTCCTGTGCAATTTTTCTCTCAAAGCTGGCCTTAGACGATTTTATGAGTGCCCGTAGTTTTTTGCTAATGCTGATCAGAGATGCCTTCCCTTTTTGGGATTTTGCTCTATCATGTAGTAGCTTCCTCCTTCTATTGTATAGTTTGTTTATGGCTGGGGTCCACCAGTCAGGACGTCTGCCTTTGGAGGATTGGGACTTGGTTTTATTTGGGATTGCATGATCCATGCATTGCTGAAGGTGTTCATAGAATGTGTTTATAAAGGATTCTGTGGTCTGGGCCGTATTTTCCACAGGCCCGGGGGCTTTGAAGGATTCCACCTCGGTTTTGAGGAGTGTGAAATTTGCATTAGAGAAGTTTTTCACTGTGGTTTTCAGGGCAGAGGGTGGAGTCGGGTTGTGAATATCCAGTGAGATTAGTTTATGGTCTGATCTTACCAATGAGGGATACACTTCTGGCCTGGAGCATAGAGTCCCCATGTTGGTGATGATCAGGTCCAGTATGTTTTCCCCTCTTGTGGGAGTGGTAACAAGTTGTTTCATAGCATTTGAGTTTAAAAATTCTAGGAACCTTTGGGCTAGGGTGTTGGAGCTAGAGTAATGCTCCCAGTCTATGTTTGGGTAGTTGAAGTCGCCCAATATAATGGTGTTTGGAGAGACCTTCATATTTTCCAGTGTTCTCAGGAAGGCCGAGTGGGGTTCCTGGGTTTGGGAGGGTGGTCTGTAGCAGGCTATAAACTGGAAGGCAGTTTTACCCACTGTTAGTTGCACATGGATAGTCTCTGATGCTTCGTGCTGTGCCACCAACCTGGAGGTGTGGGTATCTTTGACGAATATTGATACTCCCCCTCCTTTTGTGGTTTGGTCCAAGTTTTGGGGCCGAAAAGCATGGTATGAGGTATAACCTGGTAGTGCTGGGGTGCTCTCGGGATCCTTGAACCAGGTTTCTGTTACTGCACAGATGTCAATGTTCTCCATGCTAAGGAGAGTTTTGAGTGCGTGCATCTTGAGGTTTAGATTTTTGGCGTTGAGTAGCATTACTCTTAGTTTCTTATCCCTTGTGATACCTATGGAGGTGGGTTTGTCTTTTGAGCCTTGCCTAAAAAAGGCACTATGGGGGTAGCAAGAGCCTTTGCCAATATCCGAAAGCCCAGGGGTGACAGGTGCAAGCCGTCCCTAGCAAAGCATCGTGGCTTGTCGAGCATGTCATCCCAGGCTGACAGGCATTGGATCCCCTTTGAATGACACCAATACTTAAGCCAATTGTTGAAATTGATCATCTTGTCTTCATATTATGGCATCATTCTTGGTGAGGGTAAGATGCTACTCAAGGTCAGGGTCATACCGGCCTGGGCTACATGCTCAGAGAGCTCAGAGAGCTCCTCTATGTCTCTTTTCATGTAAGTCTCAGGTCATTCACACCAGCATGGACAATGACTGAGTCATATTTGTACTTGCCTTGGAGTGACCTGAGTGCTTGTGTTATGTGGCGGATCCTAGCGCCCGACAGGCAGCTCACCGTGACCTTCTCCTTGTTCAGCCTGGTGAGCGGGACGTCAGTGTGTCTGACAATAGAGTCACCTATTACAAGTGTATCAGGTGTGTTGTTTAGCCTTAAGGGCTGTGACTGTTCAGCACACTGGCTTTGTGAGCTATGTGTTGTATGTGTTTTGTTTTGGGGTAGCGGTTGCTTGGGTGTCTGCTTTGGAGGTCTCTGCTGCTTAGGCAGATTTTTATTTAGAGCCTCGGAGTATGTTTTTGTGTGTTTATGTGTTTGGTTTGCTGTCGTGGTAGGTCTATGTGAGATTGGAATTGTAGTGAGTGTGGTTTCCTTCTCCTCCTGACTGGTTACGCCAGTACTGAGTTGAGAGAGCTTAGCTTCCAGTATTGCTATATGGTTGCATCTCTCACATGTGTTGGAATTTGTTGGGAGGAGGAGAGGGTTGTCTGTGTACATGAGGCAGTTGTAACATTGCCTCAAGATTCCCAGATTCACCAGCTGGACCGGAGAGGAGATTGACAACTGACCTTTGGACATGCTAGAATAGTATTGGGAATTCTTTTATAATTGAAAAAAAAGGGCTAATGGGGAACAAGGTACTCAAGGGGAGTTTGTGAGGGTGTAGTGCTTTTAATTTTTTAGTGCTGACTTATATAATTGCTTTAGTGGGCAAGTGCCAGGTAACTTAAATGCAATGTGTTACAGGTAACCTAAATGCAAAAACGACAAACAGTAACTTTCTTTCAAGTGAAACAAGGAAATAAGTACAGTAAGCAATGCAGATATCACTAGGGATCCACAGAAGCACTGAAAAGCCGCATTTTAGCTGGAATTAGCATTTCAGGGAAATAACAAGCAAACAAACAACAAGCATACAAACAAAGCTAGATTCAGCAGGCCTGGATCTAGTCTATGCTACAGTAAACAAGGTGTACCAATTTCAGTAAGAAACAGTTCAAATATGCAGGCACTATAAGCCTTTAACCAGAAATTCCCAGCTCAGAAGGGCAGAGTCCAGCCTCTCCTCCCACAAGAGTGCAGACCACGAACCTTCTTAATGTAAAATAACTGGCCTGAAGCCCAAGTGCTTAAACCAGAACTAATATACTTTTAGAATAACAGACACTGAGCCCTCAATCACCTGTTCCCAACTTAGAAGGATGTAAGCTACCTGTCCTGCCACCACAGTGCAGGCCACAAACCTTCCTAATGTAAAACAACTGGTCTGAAGCCCAAGTGCTTAACTCAAAAGACTTAGAATGATAGCTACACTTTAATCAAGTTACTACCAAGCAGTAATAAATACAATTGAATACTTTAAAGAATGCCTGGATTAGTGCTCAAGTTATACAAACAAAGCTAGATTCAGCAGGCCTGGATCTAGTCTATGCTACAGCAAACAAGGTGTACCAATTTCAGTAAGAAGCAGTTCAAATATACAGGCACTATAAGCCTTTAACCAGAAATTCCCAGCTCAGAAGGGCAGAGTCCAGCCTCTCCTCCCGCAAGAGTGCAAACCACGAACCATTCTAATGTAAAATAACTGGGCTGAAGCCCAAGTGCTTAAACCAGAATTAATACACTTTTAGAATAACAGACACTGAGCCCTCAATCAGCAGTTCCCAACTTAGAAGGATGTAAGCTACCTGTTCTGCCACCACAGTGCAGACCACAAACCTTCTTAATGTAAAACAACTGGTCTGAAGCCCAAGTGCTTAAACTAAAAGGCTTAGAATGAGATACACCAAGCAGTAATAATACAACTGAGTACTTTTAAGATGACGCAAAAGCAAAATAAAGTAGGAAGAAACACAAATACAGTAAACACAGATAAATTTTTTTTTTTCAGAAAAGTAGCAAAAACAGTAGTAAAAACAATTCACATGCAGTGTAAGCTGGCACACTGTCCTTTTACAATTTATTATTAAATATAGTTAAACCTTTCATTGTGACTGATCTGTGTAGAGATATTTAAGTTCTGAGAGTACTTGCAAATTTATTCGGTGACACTGTGTGGGCCACTCCTAATAGCCTTCCTCTTGGTCAGACTGCCATTTGTGTTAAAATAAGTATTACACAGTAAAATTGGACACTTTGTTAAGGGCACTAATGCAGCTGATAATGAGTGACTGGTGGCAGTTGAAATTACCTTGTAATCTGGGCAGAAGGGGGCATAGCTAGTAAATCTCTGCCAGCCTTTCCCAGGTGTGTGTGTGTGTGTGTGTGTGTGTGTGTGTGTGTGTGTGTGTGTGTGTGTGTGTGTGTGTGTGTCTGTGCATGTATGCGTGTGTGTGTGTGTGCATGTAAATCAAACCTCAAAGAGTGTGTGTGTGTGTTAGCTACTTGGGCAGGGACACGAAGAACTGGTTGGACAGAGAGAGTGCTGGAGGTCTTGGCTTGGTCACTCAGCTGAGAGCTCAACTCTATAGCTGTGCCAGTGGAGAGATCTGGAGAAAAGGGGAGAAACCAGACCCAAACTGGCTGTAGTCTCTGTGTGCTCTTAAGAGAAATTGAACTTGATTCAGAGAACTGCATTCGGAAATACTGTGTGTGTACTTATTATCCGCCCAGTGAAAGTCCCCCCACAGGTGCCAGTGGTGAGGCTTGAGGCTCCTTGATTACTGGTCCAGTGGAGGGTCATCACATGGGGTAAGACTAAGGCAGGTCTAGTATAGTAGAGAGTCAATTATCCAAACTAATTGGTACCTAGGGTAGTTTGGATAATCAAACTGTTCAGATAATCAAACATACATTGAACCAGATAAAAAAACTTCTAAAATCTTTGTTTTCTCTGCATGCAGAGACTACACTATTTAACTATTCAGCAATTCCAGCAGACATTAAAGAATGTTTTTCACACATGAGCAGGCTACATGCACAAAAAACATGCACAAGTGAATACGTTTAACATTTACATATTCAAACTTTAAGATTTTTCCTGCCCAAAAACTATGGAAGACTGTGTTCAGATAATTGACGTTTCAGATAACTGACATTCAAATAATCACCTCTCTACTGTATGTTCAGTGAAGGAGTAGTGTTACCAGTTGCAGCTTATAGCCAGCTGCAAAGGCAACAGCAAAAAACAATATATCTAGTATCTGAATTAGCATTTCTATTATCATTAGCTATGGAACCTAGACCAACAGTACCTAGCTTGTCACTGAGAACTTTCTCAGATTACTTATCCCCTCCCCATTTGCACATGATGCTCTCATAATGATGTCCTTTGCTCATATCTCAAAAAAATGCAGAAGTCAGGTGCCTTGAATATTAGCTGCATTAACCAAAAAGCCAGCAAAGAAAATCTTGCAAACTGGTGATCAGATCAGCCAGGTCCAGGCTGGGGGAAGAAAGGAGCATACAACCAGGGCTGGTGCTAGCATTTTGGGGACCCCCAGCAAGTTTCAAGTTGGTGGTCCTACCAAGGAGAATATAAAGTGTAACTACATTGCTGTTATGCCCACTTCCCTATCAAGCTCATCCAGCACCATTTAACCATCACTGTATAGTGTTACTACATTCACACCATTAAAAAAACTTGGAAGTGCCAAGGCGCACACACTGACAGGTATTTAGTACCAATGTTACATTATGTCAATTCCCTGTACCACAGCAAGGTAGCCACTCACAGGGGTACACACACACACTTTCTGGCATTTGGTACCAATGTTACATTATGACAAACCCCTGTACCACAGCAAGGTAGCCATTCACAGAGGTACATGCACACACTGACTGGCATTTAGTAGCAATGTTACATTATGGGACTCTGGCTGACAAAGTTCACAGACGATTGCAAGTTGGGAGCTATTATTAACTCCCCAGGTGATGTTGACATCCTAAAGAAAGGCCTCACTGAGACCAACGACTGGTGTCAGAACCATGGCCTTAAGCTCAATGCCAAAAAATGTGTCATCATCCCCTTTGGAAAAAAACCCGGTTCCCATGAAATACCACATTGATGGTAGTCCACTGAACACAGAAGGCATTATAAACGATCTGGGAATACAGGTTGACAGCAACCTCTCTTTTGACCACCACATTGCTAGTGTACTCAGAAAGTCCTTCTATGTGGCACCTCTCATTACTAAGGATTTTGCATCCAGGATGAAAGACATCATTGTCTCCCTCTCCTCTTCCCTCATTAGGCCAATTGAGTACAATGCCCCATCTGGCATGTACCTCACTAAACACCTGCAACAACTGGAGATGCTGCAAAAGTACCTCACAAAGAGGATCCTAGGCCCTAAACATTTGTCCTATATGGACAGACTAAAACAACTCCAACTATTGTCTGCCTCATATCGCCTACTTAGAGGCGATCTCTGCTTGACTTATAAAACCCTGTCTGACCCAGCTCTGTTAGAAATGTTACATCTAAAGAAATCCAAATCCCTCTGCACCACACACTCCAGAGACCTCAACCTCATTACCACAATCAACACAACATGCTGGAGGGACAGGTTCATAACCCGGAGACTGCTCATGCTATAAAACAGACTTCCCATACATATCAAGCAGAGCACCTCACTGGCCCTCTTCAAGAGAAATCTTAATGAGTGGATGGGAAATAGAAAATTCACCCCAGAGATCACTCCAGTGGCTTTACTCATCAGACACACTGGGAACTAAGGTCAGGTGGCACAATGACAGGGGTAATCCTATGGGCTAGGCTTGCAAAGGCTCCATTGCCATTAGCCTAGTACACACCAATAAACCTATGAACCTTATAGGTTCATAGGTTAGTACTAGGCTAACTGCTCATGCACGTCATTGTAAGCCAAGCCAATTATCCCTTGTGAGACTCAAACCCTGCACCTTGTGTTTGTAAGGCAAACACCTTAATCATTAGGCCACTCTCCCAACCTATGACAAACCCCTGTATAACAGCAAGACAGCCACTCACAGAGGTACACTCACACAATTATAGGCATTTAGTACCAATGGTACATTATGGCAAATCCCTGTACCACAGCAAGGTAGCCACTCACAGGTGCGTGTGCACACACACACACACACACACACACACACACACACACTCACTGATAGGCATTTAGTACCAATGCTACATTATGACAAACCCGTGTACCACAGCAAGGTAGCCACTCAAAGAGCTACATGCACACACTGACAGGCATTAGTACTAATGTTATATTAGGACAACCCTTTGTACCATGGCAAGGTAGTCACTCGCAGAGGTACACGCACATACTGACAGGCATTTAGTACTGATGCTACATTATGACAAACTCCTGCACCACAGCAAGGTAGTCACTCACAGGTGCATGCACACACTGACTGCCATTTAGTACCATTGTTACATTATGACAAACCCCTGTACCACAGCAAGGTAGCCACTCACAGGTGCACACACACACTGACTACCATTTAGTCCCATTGGTACCATTATGACAAACCCCTGTACCGCAGCAAGGTAACCATTCACAGAGGTACACAAACACACACTGACAGGCATTTAGCACCAATGTTACATTATGACAAACACCTGTATCACAGCAAGGCATCCACTCACAGAGGTACATGCATACACTGACTGGCATTTAGTACCAGTGTTACATTATAACAAACCCCTGTACCACAGCAAGGTAGCCATTCACAGGGGTACACGCACATACTAACTGGCATTTAGTACCAATGTTTCATTATGACAAACCCCTGTACCACAGCAAGGTAGCCACTCACAGAGGTACATGTATACACTGATTGGCATTTAGTACCAGTGTTGCATTATAACAAACCCCTGTACCACAGCACGATAGCTACTCACAGGGGTACAAGCACATACTGACTGGCATTTAGTACCAATGTTACATTATGACAAACCCCTGTACCACAGCGAGGTAGCCACTCACAGAGGTACATGCACACACTGACTGGCATTTAGTATAAGGGTTACATTATAACAAACTCCTGTAGCCACTCACACATTATAACAAACCCGTGTACCACAGCAAGGTAGCCAAAACCGGTACAGGCACACACTGACTGGTATTCAGTACCAATGTTACATCATGACAAACCCCTGTACCACAGCAAGGTAGCCACTCACAGAGGTACATGCACACTCTGACTGGCATTTAGAACCAGTGTTACATTATGACAAGCCCCTGTACCACAGCAAGGTAGCCACTCTCAGAGATACGTGCACATACTGACAGGCATTTAGTAGCAATGTTACATTATAACAAACTCCTGTACCACAGCAAGGTAGCCACTCACAGAGGTACATGCACACACTGACAGGCATTTAGTACCAATGTTACATTATAACAAAGCCCTGTACCACAGCAATGTAGCCACTCACAGAGATACACCCACATGCTGACTGGCATTTAGTACCAATGTTACATTATGACAAGCCACTGTACCACAGCAAGATAGCCACTCACAGAGGTACACGCACACACACTAACTGGCATTTAGCACCAGTGTTACATTATGACAAGCCCCTGTACCACAGCAAAGTAGGCACTCAAAGAGGTACATGCCCACAGTGAGTGGAATTTAGTAGCAATGCTGATACATTACACCAAACCTCTGTACCACATCAAGGTAGCCAATTCCAAAGAGGTATAGAAAGACATCCACCACAGAGTCCATCACAGAGAAAGAGACACACAAGACAGACAGCTGCACAGATTCTTCCACAAAGGACATAAACACACACACATAATGAAGATAGCACTACAACAAGACTGAACATTAGCACCCACACAGACTCACACATACAGGACAGGCACCCGCACAAGATGAGAACAACATTACAGCAAGACTAAGGAGACATCCACACAGACTCCCTCACACAGGACAGACAGCTACACAGGCTCTTGCACATAAGACATAGACACCTACACATAAAGACAGCACTACAGCAAGATTGAACATTAACACCCACACAGACTCCCACATATGGGAGAGACACCCACACAGGATAACAACAGCATTATAGCAAGACTGAACAGACACACAGACTCCCTAACTGAGGACAGAGACACACAAGACCAAGATAAAACTACAGTGCAACTGAACAGAGACCCCCCCCCCCCACAAAACGAAGGCAGTACTACTATAGGACAGAACTGAGATTCCCACAAATAAGTTATAATGCAAGTATTGCAATACTATAGCTTATTGAAATCACCCAATAAGGCATGAAAGAATGCTTATAGCACTCACTTACTAAAGCATGAAAGAATGTTTAAAGATCCTCAAAACAGGATTAATTCCACAAGCAGGCTGCTGTCCTCCTTGTCACATTACCGTCAAGTTAAGTCCTGGCTTGTTGAACTATTGCACAATGGAGTATTCATGTTTGTCAACACTGCGTGAATGAGCATGGGTATGCTTCCATGCAAGTTAAACTGTTCTGTCAAATCCCCAACTGATCAAAACAGTTTCTTTGCCATGTAGAACAAATTTCAGGTGTTTTTGTATGACAAGGCAACACCTCTCTCTCTCTCTCTCTCTCTCTCTCTGTCTGCTTGTCAGGAAATTTTAAGGGTATAGAGGACAGTTTTCTGTAAGGGTGGGTTTGCTGTGTGGTCAAGAGGTATAGTATCCAGCAGCGTTTAGGTCTGAACTGCTTTTTGCCACATTTTACTGTTTACTGTACTAGTTCAGCTGTAGCATAGCCCAGTTCCAGGTTTGCTGTTTCTGGGTCTGTTTTGTAACTTCTGAGCAACAAATTCAAGCCATCTTTGTTGATGAAGGCCCCTTCTGCAACCTTGTGGGAGGAAAGTGCTGTCTGGGTCCCATCTAATCAAGTATGATTGCACTAGAGCCAGAGACAGCACCCTTATTGGGTTGTTTTATTTAAGCCCTGCGTTTGAACTTGTTTGCATGTAGCGCAGCATCATCCACTACTGGGTAGTTGTGGTTACTGTTGGTGGTTATAGATGCAAATGTTTTGCTTGTTAAATTTTCCCTTAGCACTTTGCTTGTGGTTCTACAGATGTTTTTTGCGGTCCTGCTCTATAGTCAGGTGGAACACTAGGCCTAGCCTCAGAGGTACCAACACACTTGTCACCTACTAGCCATTCCTAAGTGCATTCTTTATTCCTGACCATATAAATTTACCTAACACTATGAACAGACAATTTTCCACGGTTTCTCCAGCCAGCTTGGTCGACATGGGCATCCTGAGGCAGTGTAGCAACTGCCTCATGTTCACCAACAACCCTCTACTCCTAGTCCACACAAACTCAACATGTGAGAGGTACGACTATATTAAGAACCTTAAATCCATGCTGTATCACACAACAATCAGCACATATGACAAAGAGTGAGTTGTCAGCATGCACACCTCACCTTCTACTCCACCCAGACCCACATCACACATACCTACATATGCGGAGGTCCTCACCAGAAACATTCCTAAACACCAGAGACCTCCCAAACACAAACACAAGCACGTTACAAAAAATACTACTTCTGCAGAACACAATACACAAAATAGCTCATGTACCAGTGTCTCACCTGTCAAGCCCTTAAGGAAAAACACAAAACCAAACATATTAGTCGTAGGTGATTCAATCATGAAGCACACAGATGCCCCTCTCACCAGGCTGTATGAGGAAAAGGTCATGGTCAACTGTCTGTCAGGTGCCAGGACCACCATATCACACATGCACTCAAGTCTCAACAACAGGTACTGTTATGATGCAATCATAGTCTGTGCTGGTCTGAACAACTTGAGATGTACCTCTCTGGACTATATGAGGATAGACATGAGTGAGCTCTCGGACTATGTGTCTCAGGCAGGTATGTCCATAACCTTAAGCAGCATTTTACCTTCATCTAAGATGATGCCTCAATACAAACAGAAAATGACTGACTTCAATAATCAGTTTAGTTTCTGGTGTCATTCTAAGGGGATCCAGTATTTGTCAGCCTGGGATGGCAAAATCAGCAGACCTCGATACTTTGCCAGAGATGGTCTTCATCTCTCACCCCTGGGATTTCGGCTTGAACTATTACTATCCATAGAATATATATTTTATGGTTTGAATGGGTTTCCCAGAGGTATAGAGTTAAAGTTATGTCTATTCTATTTGTTTAAAGTTGAGCCTTGATGTATCCATATAATGTGTCAAGTGTTTATATTATATATACTTGATTGATATATGAAAGACAGAAATGCAAGAGTATGATTTGTTTCTATGGGGAAAAGCATAAACCTTCCTTGTAACTGTTTACATATATAACACGAGGGTGCAATATAAGTATATTTTATGTGGATTACACTCACTGGACAGGTTTAACAGATGACAATGTGATGGGAAGAATTTGAGTTTTAAAATGGAATTTAAACACATGGCATGGGTAACTTGCCTGCATTTTAAACTGCAGCTTTATTTACACTGTTAGAAGTAGTAGGAATGTATAGAAGGTTAGACCTAGATTTGCTATTGTAATAATTTTTAAGTAACAGCATATATCTGAAACAAAGCAGATAACATAGTGCAATATAATTCTAGGAAATAATATATAATGAAGAGAGGGCAGATTCACAAAGGCTTGCACGGAGTCTAAGAGAAGAGTAAGATACCAGACAGCCAATATGTCTGCTGAGCAATCCAGGAACAGCCGGCAGGGGCGTGCATGAGAGCTCCTAAAACTAGGACAGTGTTAGGCTATGCAAATTACCTCATTTACTGTTGAAAGCTATGCAAATGAGGTAAATTTGCGATCTAGGAAACACTAACCTGTCCGAGTAAGAGTAGTGTTATTTGCAGAAATGTACTCGGTTGTTAACTGAGTGCCATTCTGCAAATAGAAAAACGGAGCTATGACAGCTCCAAATAAAGGATGCATCCAGTTGAGGAAGCATGCCAATGGCCAAATATAAGGCCATTGACATTTTTATCCATTGCAAAATAATAAAAAATACATTTTTTCCCCGATCTCTGATGTTTAAGTGTAGCGCAGCGTAAATGTGCGGCACTCTAAAAACGAGAAAAATAAATAAATAAAAGCCAAAAATAAGCATTTTATTCACAATATTCATCTGCCATGCAGGTGAATGGCAGGCTGAAGACAACATGGCTACTGAGTAGTGGTTGCTAAGGGGGGGAGCTCAGTCTGAGAGATGTAACCAAGCATTAGTAGGCAATCCTATGCAAATGAGTATAAGGATAGTGAATCCCAATTTTCCCTGCCATGTGAACCATGTCCCTAGAGTGTAAGAGTAGGATTAGAGGAGTAACAGAGTAGAAGATAGGTGACATCATGAGGGGGTATGTATCAAAGACTTTAAGCTTATTGGAGCAGAGTGGCATGTGTTTGCTGTGAGTTTATTAGGACTGGAAGAGGCGTGTCTACAGTTGTCTAAACTGAAACCCAGAAACCGAAGGTGTACCCCGTGGCTATCACTAAAGTTTCTTGCAAAGCTGCTTACACTGTGTGCGCGCCTGTAAACCCGTCTAAGCCTGCGTGCGCATGTGTGCGGCCGTGTAAGCCTGTGTAAGGCTGCCTAAGCCTATGTGTGTGGATGTGCATCCACCTAAGCCTGTGTAAGCCTGTTTAAGCCTGTGTGCATGCATGTGCGCTCGTGTGCACGTGTTTGCACGTGTTTGCGCGGCACTGCCCCCTGTGGAAACAGAAAGGGAAAAGGAAGGAAAAGTAGCAGTAGGAAGTTAACCAAGGAGAACTAGCAGAGCTGCCAGGTGAAATCAATCAGAATCAGCCAATTACACAGGCAGTACACTAGCCCAGCCCATCCCAGCACTTAAAACTCTGCAAACAACATTCCCCCATGTTTTTCTCAGAAACACTGCAACACTGCAGTCTACAAAGAGAAGTGAAAACTTAAAAAGCTTAACTGAGAAAAATGTTAGGGGCTGCCATTGCTATTATAAGGCAACATGTGCAAGATGCTGAGGGTGGCGCCATTGCGAATGCTGCTGAGCGACCCATGGTGAGGAGACGGAGAAGAGTGTACAGACCCAGGTAACCTACCAGGGGCTACATGAGCTGGAGATAGTGGAGCGCTATAGAGTGGACAGAGAGCTCCTGCAGCAAATTGTTGAGCTGTGCAGGCCACACCTCACACACAGAACCAACAGAGGGGAACCCATCCCAGTGGAAACCAAGGTATGTGTTGGCCTAAGAATACTAGCAACAGGTACCTTCCAGAGACCAACTGGTGATATGATGGGGATTTCACAGGCATCAGCATCCAGGGTACTGCACCAGTTCCTGAATGCCATGTCAGCACATGTCGGTGATCATGTATATTTCCCCAACTCCCATGGGGTATTGGCCAGCAATATGCGTCTCTTCCAGCAAATAGCAGAATACCCTGAGGTAGTGGGTGCAATTGACTGCACACACATACACATCAAAGCACCAGCTGGTGAGCGGGGTAGGGCCTACACCAACCGCAAGGGCTTCCACTCTATCAACTGCCAGGTCATGTGTGATGCCCAGGTCATAATACTGAATGTGTGTGCTGGCTGCCCTGGAAGCTACCACGATTCCCATACCTGGCATCTGACGCAGCTGTACAAGACATTTGCCAATGGGGACATCCCTGACGGTCACCTAGTGGGGGATGCTGGATACGCACTGGAGCTGTGGCTGATGACACCCATCAGAAATGCACACACACCTGAACAAGAACTCCATAATGAGGCACACGCACAAACACGAAATGTAATTGAGTGTGTGTTTGGGATGCTCAAGTCACGGTTCCGGTACCTGGACACATCTGGTGGAGCCTTGCAGTACTCACCAACTACATGTACCCAGATTGTCATGGTATGTGCCATGCTACACAATATGATCCTGTGAAAACAGCTGCAGCAGGAACAGCATGGGGCAGGACCAAACAGCCCCCTACTATTGCCAAGGCCTACACAGGCACAACATGACTCAGAGGAGCAACAATCTGAGCCACCCCCAGTAGGCAGAAGGAGGCATGTCCAGTATACCTTGGCCTTGGCAAAGAGGCAACACATAGCACATACACTGGCTCAGTAGGAACCCTGGAAATTATACCTCTCTCTCTGACTCGCACATAAAATAAAAGGGATGCCTAACTTGACACTACCTGTTTCCAAACATGTATAGGGAGTGTAGTATGTGCATCCGACATAGGCAGCCCTGCAGCACCACCTGAGGCATGATTGCCATGTTTTAAGCAATATAAAGCAGTGCTAAGCAGCTTTTACCAGTAATTACTATATGTAAACAAAACTGACTGTGCTAACTAGCACAACGTTGGGCAATGTTGAGCAATGTTGGGCAAGGTCGGGCAAAGTTGAGCA
The DNA here is from genome assembly GCF_019279795.1 of Protopterus annectens. Classification (NCBI taxonomy): domain Eukaryota; kingdom Metazoa; phylum Chordata; order Ceratodontiformes; family Protopteridae; genus Protopterus; species Protopterus annectens. Next base: position 1,624,344,580 of record NC_056732.1, read on the forward strand.
AAGTCAGGTAAACATGCTCAAATTTGCTTTACTGTTCCTTAAGCAGTCTGGTCTGCCCAGCATGAAAATAAAAAGCAGTGACAATGCTCGAACCCAGGATACTGTGCACTATAGTCACAGTACTGAACCACTAAGCCACGATAGCATTTTAGTGACACAGACACAGCAGGACAATTTCACACTAATGCAAACACAAAGAAATGTTGTATCATGCCCCTAAAGAGGCATATGGGTAACCTCCCCCACAGGCCTATGCAGACAGGAACATCAGGCCAGGTGGTGTGATGTGGGTTGTGTAGGCTATGAAGTCACAATCTAATATACGTGACATTGGATGCTAGGATCTGTAGCACAGTAGTCTGCCTCAAGCCAGTACAATAGGCAACAGTACAGACTGAAATGGTGTACCATACATAGCAGTACAGGCATAGCAAATGTGTATAAGTGTCAGGTGAAACCCTCATCCTATGTACACCCACAGTAACAATCAGGTGTGCCCCCGGGTAGAATTGTACAAAGAATAGCTGTCCCTCCTGTATGTAGAAATGTTGATAAGTCTATGCAAAGTGTCTCATGGAAGCCCTGCAGGCAGAGCATGATCCCTGTTGATCTATGACACAAAGGTGAACCCTGCTGTAAAAATACAACTTGATTTTCCATACACATATAGTATAAATGTCTATACCAGGCGTGCTCACACACTCCAACAAATGTAGTGGATTTCATTCAGCATCACACTGAAAGGTCATACTGGGCATGCTCACAGACTTAAAGAAATAAAGCAAATGTCAGGCAGCAACATACTGAAAGGTCATACTGGGCATGCTCACACACTTAGGCTAAATATGGATGTGATAATAAGGGATCTATGGACAAATGTGGATAGTCATCTCTACTTCCAGAAACACATTCACAAAGTGGTCAGAAAATCATGCTATGTGTTCACACAAACTGCCAAGGTCTGTGCATGTAGGTAAAATGAGGTTCCCACTACTCAGCAGTCATCAGACCTGTCAGAGACTACTACAACACACATGAATCTGACTAGGCACGTTCAGCAGCCAGAAAGACCACTGAAGTACCTTAACAAGAGGATTACTGGCCTCAAATAGTTGCCCATGCAACAAGACTGAATGTAACCCAATCTGTACTCTGTTGCATACTGTCTACTCAAGAGATCTCTGCCCAACAGACAGGTCCATGCCATGTTTACACTCAGATCTGTTCTGAGTTACAGCTCAATGGCACTAAATGTACAGAGCCAACTGATATTGCCAACATCCTGGCAGATATGATCAGTGTTAGCTTTACCCCCCTCTCACCCATGAAAGAGCACATCTCTATAATGGAAGACTGCAAATTTGCTGTCATCATGGGTGCACAGGTAAAAAACCTCTCCAAAGCCAGTATCACAGCAGCCATGGGACCAGATAACTTCCCAGGCTGTGTAGTATCTACTTCCCTGAAGTAAACATTAACATGGAAGGTCTGTGGCTACTGAAGTTTCCAGAGGACTGCAAACTAGGAGCCATAATTGTAGACACTAAAGATGTGGGCATCCTACAAAAGGGCCTCACTGAGACAGATGGCTGTTGTCAAAGTCATGGGCTCTAGCTCAATGCCAAAAGTTGCATTGTCATCCCCTTTGTTAAAAACTCTGTAGCCAAGAACTACAACATAGGTGGTAGTATACTTCACACTGAAAGTGTGACAAGAGACCTTGGATCACGGACAGTGGACACAACTGTGATAATCTCATTCCCACAGTAGTCAGGAAACCCTCCTATGTGGCACACCTCATCACAAAATGTGTCTCATGCAGAATAGACGAGGACATTGTTCCCCTCTACTCATCACTCACTAGAACTATAATAGAGTACAAAGCCACTTTTGCTATGTACCTCACAAGACAACTACAACAACTGAAAAGCCAGCAGCAATACCTCACAAAGAGCATTAGCGGCCTGAAATACATGCCATACACAGACCATCTCAAAATGCTCCATCTGTACTCCTTTGCATATTGCCTGCTCAGAGGTGTTCACTGCATAACATACAAAGCTATGTCAAACACAGAGCTGTTGGGCATGCTCCACGTAAAACACTCACAATCCCTCTGACCTTCAGATCAAAAACCATGAGTGAAATACAAAAGGAAAGGGTGTACCCATTTACCTTATGGATACCCACACCGTCAGGTTAGTGGCACAGCATGAGGCCTTGGAGACCATGCAAGTGCAACTAACATTGGGCAAAGCTGCTCATCAGATTGTAGCCTGCTACAGATCACGTACCTTGTCTCAGGAACCTCACTCAGTATTCCGGAGAACAATGGAAAATATAAAGGTCCTATCAAACACCATTATATGAGGAGATTACAACTACCCAAACACTGAGTGGGAGAATTACTCATGTACAACATCCTTTGCCCAATGTTTCCTAGAGTTTAAAAACTCTAACACCCTGGAACAGCTGGTCACCACACCCACTAGAGGTGACAACATACTGGACATGATCATCACCAACATGGGGTACCAGTCTTCCACAACAGAGATAAACCCCTCGCTGGTAATATCAGATCATTAAGTAATCACACTGGACATCCACATCCCCCCCACCCAGTCAATGAAACCACTGTGAAGACATTTTCAAAAGCAAACTGCACACTTCCCAAGACCAAAGTGGAACGTTCCAAATACCTCTTGCTATAGGATAATGGTATACAATCTGCAGAATCATTTACAAGTGCATCCTATGAGCATCTACAGGGATGCATGGAATGAGACATCACAAATAAAACCAATATGCACTCCTCCAAAAATAGGACAACAGTCAGGTGGTTGTTGCCCACAAATAAGCTAGATAACAGAAGGAGGAAACAAACACATGACAGAGCTGACTTCACTAAAGGAAAGGCATCACTGATCATTATTAGGAAGAAACAATGATCGCTCATAAAATAATCCAAGGACAGTTTCTAAAGACAAATAGCCAACAGAATGTAAGAATAACAACCACAAAGCCTTCGGTAGCTATACCAGACATGTAGGTGTCAACTTCCAAATATGCTGTCAGCTACTGAAAAATGGAAAGAAATACACTGAACCAACTTTCATTGCCCACATCCAGGGGGACAAGTTCAGTGTAAACTCCCCCATCACCCCCAAAAGGGCCTGTGTCCATCACAGAAGGACGCATAGCCCCAGAAGTCATGGACATGCAGGTAAAGACAGCCCTCTCCAAAGCTAAGAACACAGCATCAATGGAACTGGATGGTGTCCCAGGCTGTGTCTTACACTAGGCCCAAAAGGAACTACACCCTCATCTACATTCACTGTCCAGACTCAAGCGTACCACAGGCTATGTACCCAAAGAATGGCATACACTAACAGTCATCCAGCTCCACAAAGGGGGTGCCACAACAGAACCTGGAAACCATTGCCCAATATGTCTACTCAGCCTGGTCTACAGAGCTATTGAGCAAATTGTCATGGAACCCATAAACTGAGACATTGGAGACCTCCAGACACTGGACTCCACACAACTTCTCCTTGTTAAAGGCAGATCCTGGCTCCTAAACCTAGTTGACTTATTTCAAACAGTTACCAAGGACATAGATGGAGGTGAAAGTAGTCTCCACAGCCCACCTGGACCTCACTAAGGACTTTCTACACAATTCCCCACTCTGTCATCATGGACAAGCGTACCAGCTTGAACATTAACAGCTATGTCACAGGATGGGTGGCCATGTGGCTCACAGATCAAACACACATGTTCAGAGTTGTGGGTGCCATGTCCAACTCTAAGCCAGTCACAAATGGTATCCCACAGGTCTTGGTCCTAGGACCCCACCTGTTCATAGATACTGCTCAGAGGTACAGGCAAGCACAGGAGGTGTATGGCTGAGCAAGTTTGCAGATGACTGGTAACTGTGGTCCATAATCGACTGTATGGTTGACTCAGATATCCTCCAGAAGTGTCTTACAGAGACAGATACTTGGTGTCAAAACAATGCCCTCAAGCTGAATGCCAAAGAATTCATAGTCACCCCCTTTGGGTAAAACAAAGTGCACACAAATTACTACATAGGTGGTAATCCAGTATGTATGGAGAAAGTCATTATGGCCCTGGGGACACAGGTAGATAGTAAACTCCACTTTGACGATCACATGGCCAAAGTGTTTAGACATTCCTTCTATGTAGCCCACCTAATGTCACCTAATGTAACCCATTTTGTATAGTCTGATGATATCACCATCCTACAAATATACCTGTGGAAAGGATAACTCACAGTAATGTGTATAGCACGTCATGTAAATGTGTACTCCTGTAGTATCATAAAGTAGTTAAATAGGGGTTAGAATCCTGCACTTAACAAGTGTGCGTGTTTGTGTGTGGTCTCCTTGGGAAGGAGCAACCTTTTTGGAGAGTAGTAAAACACCTTAAAAGTGGTATACTAATCTTTGTCAAGTCTGATGATGTCACCATCCTACAAATATACCTATGGAAAAAATAGCTTCCAGTAATGTGTATAGTGCGTCGTGTTAATGCGTATTCCTCTAGTATCATGAAGTAGTTAGGTAGGGGTTTGAATCCTGCACTTGACAACTGTGTGTGTGCGTTTGTGTGTAATTACCTTAGAGAGGAGCAACCTTTTTGTAGAGTAGTAGAACACCTTACCAGTGGTATACTTATCTTTGTCAAGTCTGATGATGTCACCATCCTACAAATATACCTGTGGAAAAGATACTTCCTAGTAATGTGTATTGCGCATCATGTTAATGCGTACTCTTCTAGTATCATGAAGTAGTTAGGTAGGAGTTTGAATCCTGCACTTGACAACTCTGTGTGTTTGTGTGTACTTACCTTGGAGAGGAGCAACCTTTTTGTAGAGTAGTAGAACACCTTACAAGTGGTATACTTATCTTTGTCAAGTCTGATGATGTCACCATCCTACAAATATACCTGTTTAAAAGATACTTTCCAGTAATGTGTATAGCGCGTCATGTTAATGCGTACTCCTTTAATATCATAAAGTAGTTAGATAGAGGTTTGAATCCTGAACTTGACAACTGTGTGTGTTTGTGTGTAATTACCTTGGAGAGGAACAACCTTTTTGTAGAGTAGTAGAACACCTTACAAGTGGTATACTTATCTTTGTCAAGTCTGATGATGTCACCATCCTACAAATATACCTGTGGAAAAGAGAATGCCCAGTAATGTGTATAGAGTGTCAGTGTAAGGCGTACTCCCCTAGTATCATGAAATAGCTACGTAGGGGTTTGAATCCTGCACTTGACAAGTGTGTGTGTTTGTGTGTGGTCTCCTTGGGGAGGTGCAACCATTTTGGAGAGTAGTAAAACACCTTAAAAGGGGTATACTAATCTTTGTCAAGTCTGATGATGTCACCATCCTATAAATATACCTGTGGAAAATGGACCTCCCAGTAATGTGTATAGTGCGTCATGTTATTGTGTATTTCTCTAGTATCATGAAGTAGTTAGGTAGGGGTTTGAATCCTGCACTTGGTGAGTGTGTGTGCTGTATGTGTGTGACACTGTTGGTCAATGTGTTGTGGGTTTTGCTTTTACTACTGTATGACATATCAGTATGCATTGCACATGTGAGCTAGCTGTGTGGCAAATACATATACGTACATGTTACCTCAATTATTGCATGTGTGGGAACCCTGCTTTCTCCAAGAACACAGCTGTCATCTTTGCCAGACTGTGCTGCTGCTTCCCAGACCTTTGGTCACATCTGTATGCTTGTGACAAGGCCAGCCACTGCAGTGATCCCTGGCCTAGGTCATCCGTGTCACATACACTCATTATGGTTTCTATTGAATTGTGTGAGTGAGGGTTTATGGCCAAGGTATATGTCAGACCTGTTCAAACGCAGCAAAGTCTGTCAATGATGACTATTCATTATAGGTGTACAACAACCTTTGTGAATATGCATGCAGACCCTTTATTGCTTATGTGATCCACCAAGGGATTTCAAAATACCTTTGGAAATGTGATTATCAAAGGAGAGATGATGTAACACTTGGATGCATGCACACATTTATTTTTTTATTTTTTATTTAACATTTGTTGACCGGGAAAGTCTGACTAGGTTCCACAGAGCCTGTTTTCAGTGGAGGCCCGGGGAGAAATGCTCCAGATGCATGTCTTTTGGAATTTGGGAGGAAACCGGAGTACCCGGAGGAAACCCATGCAAACACAGGGAGAACATGCAAACTCCACACAGAAGGCACCCCAGCTGAGAATCGAACCAGAGAACCTCTTGCTGTGAGGCGACAACATTAACCGCTGCACCGCCCACTGTCATTGGTACCTGTTCATCATGTTGGTGGCTACTACCTATGTGGTACTGTGGGGATACTATGTTCCGTAAAGGTGGATGACTATGCTTAGATCGGCTTATAGCTTTACAGCATGGGTTTGACAATAGGTATCTGTCTGTATGATACCCTTGTAGAGGATGTGTGTGTCATCTGGAAAATGCATTATAGGCCACAGTATGCATTACCATACATGGACAAACATATCCCTACTGTGATTGCTTGTACCTAAGAGAGTTATATCCCAAACAGGAGTGGTCTCAGTAATGGGTGCAGGTGAATACCACTGGTTCCTGGCATAGTATAGTACCTGAAGGATCCAAATGTTGCTGTGTGTCCTACATCTGTGTGTCAGTTGTCAAGACATCATCTAACGATTGGTTATGGTCAGGCTGCTGAAGTTATGTATACTACCAGAATGCAAAACAATGACAGATAGTAACAGTATCACCCACAGCACAGTGTCAAACCATGTCGTGCACACATGTATAGTCAGGATCCGAAATGTGTGTAGTACAATGCATACTGGCCACCAATAGAAACTATGGAGTGTTACTGTGTAATACAGGGCATGTCACCCTGCCCATGTGTCCACTATGCATGTACATGCAGACAGTGCACCTCCACCATGTTCACAAATGTACACCTGCAAATCTGTGCTACACACATCCTACACATACTGGCCACTCTCTAACACATGCTGCCAATACTACACACATCAGCCAAGTGGCACATGGGAAGACAATACACTATTGGAACTAACCCTGGTGTAAACAATACTACATTGACAATCATAGCTTTAATGCATCATGCCGGCTCAGCTACAACTTCAAGCATATCATTACACTCAACTGCTGACAACATGCTAACATTGCTATACTGCTATAAAGTCACCTTGTGCATCAGCACCATGGTAGCCTGTCCCTGCATCGATGTTACAGATGACAGGAGGTGGCACAAGTTTCATCATATGCACAGGGTGTGTTGTTGGTTTGCCACAGGCCTACAGTGAGCCATCCAATTGACATGTGTGTGTGTGTGTGTGTGTGTGTGTGTGTGTGTGTGTGTGTGTGTGTGTGTGTGTGTGAGGGGCAAGAGTACTGCTATGGGCCAATGTTGATGTAATGCATGCGGGTATGTGTTAGCCCTAGGTGTCTGGTTTATGTGTGTGTGTGTGTCTGCATGCACACAGGTCCACCATGTGGCTGCCATATATGGGTATTTGTGGGACAGCCACAGACAGTACCTGACGGGCTTTACAGATCACAGTCTCTGGCCATGGATACAGTACCTGTGCCTGGCAGAGGTGCCACTGACACTATCAGGTACTAAGCCAGACTGGGTACCATCCCCAGAGGTAGATGGATGTACACTGGACCCAGGTCCCTGCTGGGACTGTCCAGAGCCATGTGCATGTGGTCTTCTAGGACGTTCTATGGACAGCCCACCCCCAACATTGCTGGGACTGGTACTGGCACTACGGGAGCGGCTGTGACTTGGACGTCTGCGGCGACTGCCAGCTGCTGATGTTGCTGGCATACGTCCACGTCAATGACTCAACCATCCCGCACCGTCCTGACACATGGACATGACATTACGGAGGACATCTAATGTCTCTCCCCACATGGATGGCACCTGCTAGGTCATGGATACTGTCAATTATGGCTTTTTGTGCCCTCTGTGCCCTTAGTCCCTGTCTGGTGTACTGTTCCATATGTGCCTGTGCCTCCATGACAGCCTGGAACATGCGTGAGGTTGTAAGATCTGTGGCACGTCTGCCAGTGGCATGATGAGTAGCAGTGCTCCGATGAGAACCCCTGGACATCTGCCTATGTGGTACCCTTCCAGACATCTGGGTATGGCTGCTGTGTCGGGATGCATGTGCCATGGATACCACACTGTCCTGGCCAATGCAGACTGTATGCTGTCCTGCAGCTAAGGGCATTGGTGATGGATGTATTGGCAGTATGACTGTGTGCTTGGATGGGGTGGACACTTGTGTACTGTCGATTGGTGGCCCAACGACAGACCCTGGCAAACATGCCTGTGCCTCAACACACCTATCATCATTATCACTATTTTGCTCAGTGACATCAGTTTCCCTGCTGCACTGAACCAGCCCAACCACAGCACCTGTGATATGAAGACAGGAAACACACTTTACAACCTGTACATGATGTCAGTACACATGCACACATGAATACATGAACACATGCACACATGAACACATGCACACATGCACACATCCACACATGAACACATGAATACATGCACACATGAACACATGAACACATGCATACATGCACACATGCACATATGCACACAAATGCACTCCTCACTAAAACAGACACACACACACACCACCAGCAATCCAGAACATACTCACTAGCGGGTGATGGTGGGGTACAGTATCACAAGGCAAACAGTTATATCACACGTGTCAGCATGCAGGACGTGTGTTTCTCAACAGCATGCAGTGCAGGTGTAGACAGCCCTTGCTAATAACAGTATACATGGCTTTGATGCATGTGTGTTATTTTTCAGTGATTGGCCTCACCCTGGAATGCAATGTGTACATGGACACGACATTGCTGTGCAAGTATTAAAAGCTCTGCAATGTCCTGTGCACCATCACTCACAGGTATACATACCATGGCTGGATGTGTAGCTGTGTGTCACATATATATCCATTTCTGATTAGAGCATCTGTGTCTTTAGCAGATAATTGTGGACACAGGTTTAGCACATGCATGCTATGTATACACACAGGATGAGTGGTGCATGTATACCTGATGGAATACCATTGCTCAACATAGCCATTGTGCAGTGGTTATGGTGAGTGTAGGACATATTGTGGACATGCCAGTGCCAGACATGATATGACATGCTACAACACAACTGCAACATTAAACATCACACATACACAGTGTATGTCATGTGACCTATACACTCAATAGCATTACAAGACATATATGTGTCACTTTGTACAAATGGTGATTGCTATGCATATTGTGTATAGGTGCATATGTTTGCACACACACAACACTGAGGTGCATAGCAGTTAATGCTATGTGTAGTACTGTGGTCACTGTAACTGGATAGGGTATACTACCATGAGCCATCATCATGCAGCATCATGTGGTCACTCAAGGCTACTAATGTGTGCCAGATCGGCACATACCATGCTGTACTGGAACTGCAGTACCATGGCTACATTCACCATTTCACAGCCAGTTGTTACATGGGTTTGTAAGGTGCCCAGTAGGGGGCATTGCCTAACATGAATGTGTTATGTGTTGAAGAGTGTCGCACAGCCACATGAGGGGCATCTATCCCTCAGGTATATTATGTGTGCTGTGTGGATGACATTTGGGATACTGAAGTGTGACCTTACAGCGGGTGTCTGAATATGCCATGTGTAGCATGTTAACGTGTACTGTGTATGACAAAGTTGTGTATGTTGTGTGCATGTTTATCGACTCTGCCTATCCAATGTCCACTACAGTGTTGCCACAATTGTGTGGGATGCTCTGTGTATTGTATGTGTTTTAGGCAGCTACCCATGTTACTGGGATGTGCATAGTCTCACAGCAAACATGCACAGCATGCATTATGCGTAGGTGTGTTACATGTACATGGCCTACACCTCACCTTTGACATGCACATTTAATTAGCAATATTAAATGTAGAACACACCCACCAGCATGGGTCTGCTGCCTTGCTGTCACACCAGAGGGACCTACAAGGATATGAGACACTTTGTCAGTGGCAACAACTGTGGCATTGTTACTGTGTGTTTGCAATCTTACAGTAGTACAACGGTTGACAGTCACAGGCCTACAGATTATATTCCTAATTATTAGTATTGCACAACACTAGGCACCACATCTGCTAACTACACAGTACACACCTCACATAAGCATGCTCTACCAATAGAGGTAACAGCAGTCTACAGCGATGCCATGTTACCTGCACGCTCTGTGTCAACTTGCTGGGTGGCTCCGGCCTCCATGATGATACATGTTACTTGTTGTTGTTGTTGTTGGCCAGGAGCCACCTGGCTCAGGAGCAGCTCCTCCACTCTGGTGCGGGAGGGGTGGATGGCTACCCCCCCACCAATGGCAAGCTGTTGTCTGAAGATTTCAGATGCACGCTGCTGGACATGTCTAATTAAATCACTGCAGTGATGGCGTACCTGCTCATATGTCCAGTTATGCATGCCTATGTCATTTACCCTACAGACAAGATCTTGCCACAGCGCAGTCCGCTCATGCTGGTCCTGGCTGGTTCTGGAGAACAGCAGGGCATAGTGCTGCACCAAGCTCATCGTGATCTGTTCCTCCTCTGCCGTGATATAGGCAGGATTATGATGGTGGGCCATGACCCTGGAAGACAATGAAACAATATGTGTGAACAAGTCATGTGGCACACGTAACATTCTAAAGTACAGATATCAATTAACTGCCATATATAGCAACCTATTGGCTGTCAGAGAATACACACTTTCAATACCACATATCAGTTCTCAGCCCACAACTGCCTGACAGTGCCTGGCGCACTCTATATATCAAACCATGTTTTACACAACAACAAAGATAAACCAGTATGTAAGACTATACAACAGTACATAGCACACTGTATGCGACACAATGCACCACCTAGCCACTGGAGGTATATATCAAGCTAATGCATCAAGAAATATGTAATACATTGCAATGATTGTAAAGTCCAGTTACAGTATTACCAGTATACCACACTAATCATTGATGGCAAACCCTTGCCTAACATATGCGCACCTTCGTTAATATAGGTGGCATACTGCTGTACTAGACTATACATGTTGCTAGATATGCACTTATATCCTGTAACACACATATGACCGAGGCCATGGTACAGGCATACCCACACACACACACATCAGACATACATACCAGACCCAAAGGTATGGCAACCCAGATGACCTTTACCTGTGTACCTTACAGTACTGGGTGTCAGTAGTTACAAAACCTTATGCCTGAGATATGTAATCTGTGGGGACTACATGGAACACACAAAACAGTGGTTCCAAGAAATGTGGACATACACCATATTGTGCTGTTTAGGCATACAGCTTCAGGTAGTACTACAGTTCATTCAGGAGTTGGATTTACCAGCAGTAACACTCAATAAGCATACATGTACTGCTTTAGCCTACAATGGGACACCCCAGTCGACAACAAGGGACTACGTCAGACCGTATGGCATACTGCTTTTTCTTCCTAGCAATTGCATACACATCTTTTGCTGGGATCACAGCTAGGACACATAATACCATGACAGAAACAGTTTCCCACTAAGCTATCACACATATACAGAACTCTGATACATTCACCAACACATTCACCATCACACTCAGTCAACCTCACATAGCAATTATTGCAACAAGTACATGTGGGTGTGTATCGCTTCATAGATAGGTAATAGACTATTGGCCCTAGGGCCTATAGGAGTCTAGCTATACACTACCCTGGCCTTTGACACGCAGGTAATTACATTTCACGTGGCCCTGTCAAGCAGAGCCACAGAGGTGATTGCCTGGGTGTATTCCCTATCTCCCATACAATCTTCAGGATTATTTATGACGACTGCTAATTAGGAGCTTTGTTTGCTATGGATAGGTGGTTTGTTCCAGAGTATGGGATGTCTCTGAGATAGGAACCTATCCCTCCAGCATGTGCTGTTTATTGTGGTCAAAAGGTTTAGGTCCCTAGAGCATGTAGCTTGTAGGGATTGTGATCTGTTTATGTGGAGCATGTCCAACAGCTCTGGGTTTGACATAGCTTAGTATATTAGGCAGTGGTCACCTCTGGGTAGGCGGTATGCAACACAGTCTAGTTGTGGGTTTGTGAGACGGTCTGCATAGGGCATCTGTTTGAGGCCAGTATTACTCTTTGTGAGGTGTGTCTGTGTCATTTCCAGTTGCTGTAGATGTCTTGTGAGGTACATACCACATGGGGCCTTCTACTCTATAATGGGCTTTATGTGTGATGAGTAGAGGGGAGCACTGACCTATATTTCTCTGGATGACACACCTTTTGTGTTGATGTGTGCCACGTAGACAGATGACATGACTAGTGTGGCACTGTGATCATCAGAGGGGAGACTACTGTCCACCTGTGTCTCATGGTCTCTTATCACACCTTCGATGTTAAGTAGACTACCACCTATGTGGTAGTTAATAGGTACAGAGTTTTTGCAAGAAGGGATGCCAATGCAGTGTCAACATTGAGCTTGAGTCCATGGCTTTGTCACCAGGCATCTGTTGCAGTAAATATGACCCTCTCTCTCTCTCTCTATATATATATATATATATATATATATATATATATATATATATATATATATATATATATATATATATATATATATATTATACACACACACACACACACACATCCATATAAACATCAATTGGTGTACATATAGAGATACATATAGGCACATATACAGTCCACCTTTCATGGTGGGGAAATCAATTATGCGAAGGTTGTGAGGTATACAGTTATGTCATAATATTGCACAGTGTTGTGTGGAATGCATTGAAGGTGTTCTCAGCCCATGTAGCTTTAGCAGGCCTCATTGGCTGCAATACTGCTGACCTGAGGAATCATACCCACAACGTTTAACCACCACATGTCATATACCAGCACTGTATGCTGTCTTGTTTGCCACACACTACAACCTACAGAGAAATATGCACATCACATCCTTCAACAACATATATATGTCCAACCTTCACAAACAGTTGCAGTATGTCCCTTGCTCTATGCACATGTACAGATGCTAATATATCTGACACAGACAGATCTCTCTGTATGTGTGTGCCATACACACAAAAGGTACACACTGTTGTAAGTTTATGTACATCATGGCTGACATGTTGGGCCTTGCTGCAACATGAACAGGTGTCACATGTGAGAACACAGTAATATTAGAGGGTGTATAAATAGCTGCAAATGCTAGGTTAGCATACTAGCCTGGTACAGCTGTTGCCAATGCTAAGCTACACACTAATATGACTATCATGCATTTGTTACTCTGTCACATCCATGTTTATATAACAGTATGCGCTACGCCCCCAAACAGACATTGTACACACTACTGTACAGAACACAGATAACATGGATCAGATGTTTAACATTTAGTGCTGAACTAGATATGTCACAGTCATATCCCACTGCACACAGCTACACACTCATTTCTCCATGCCAGTAGTTATGCAGGGCATCTGTGCACTGATACGTACTGCTGCCACATATGGATGATTCAAACTATGTAGAGTACTCTTCATAAACATCTACTACATGCCAGTAAATACATAGCTGTTACATACCTTTCCTTTGTATGTGTTCGTATTTGTTGGTTCAGTGTCTTTTGTAATTGATATTCTTTCTTATATCTTAATTTTTTTCAAGATATATTTGTTTTCAATATACTTTTTTTTTCAATACATTATTTATTTTTCAATATATTTTTTCAATACATTTCTTTTTTCAATATATTTTTTGTTTTTTTCCAATATATTTTTTTCCAATATATTTTGTTTTTCAATATATTTTTTTCTATATATTTTTCTTTTTCAATATATATATATTTTCAATATATTATTTTGTTTTCAATGTATTCTTTTTTTTTTATCTTTTTCTTTCAATATATTTTCTTTTATCTTTTTTCTTTTTTTCTGCTGCTGTTGTCTGCATCTGCATCTGCCTCTGTGTCTCCCTCTCTCTCTCTCCCCCTCCGTACCTGCAATGAAATGATTGCATGTGTGGACAACAAGTACAGACTGCTTTTATAGGTATCTGCACATGTGCATGTGATGGCCTCTGCACCAATTGGTGGCCACCATTTGGCAATTGCATGCAGCCGGCTGTGTGGTACTTGCAATACTCACTGTCATAGCAACCCAGTGCTATAAAATGCTAAGTCAGGTAGGCGTAGCCCTTTCAGCTTTCCAAAGTGGGGACCATGCTTGTTTGCTGTGGACACCATTGTGTAAGTCAGAAGGTTGGTATACTTCTTCTAACTGATGCTAGGGGTGTAGCCAGTGATTTGAATCTTGTACTCAGACCTGAATGTTGCCATTTCCAGTACACAGTTGACAGTGTAGAATTGTACTCACCCCTACAAATGCTAACACAAAATACATAGGAGTATGTAGTTTCGTTTCTACTTATACAATTAGCTGCCATACATACGTAGTTATTGAGATGTTTTCATTTGGCACATGAACTGTTTGGGAACTGCTATACTGTGGATATTAATGTATTCACTTCTGCGCAGTTTGTGCTTTTTCTTTTGTTGACATTATCACAGGATGCTCATGAAAACTGGACAATTCCAGTACTGAGTATGCCTACCTACATCCTTCCTGGACCCTGAACACACAGGTATTTTGTACGTTTGGGTGGGGATTGTCCTGCTATGATACTGTGTGGGGGTTGTAAAGTGCTGCTGCAATATTATTTACTGCTAGAATGGCTGGTTCTGTTATCACAGTCATGTAATGCAATTACACAACAACTGCTGGTAAAGTTCCACAAAACAGGTTATGTGTTATGGCATTCCTATCTTTCCCTCACATTCACTCATTCTGATGCATGATATATATATATATATATATATATATTTCAGCAATGACCTGCTGTATATCTACTGTGGCTTAGTGGTACTTCATTCAGTCTAGTGTGTCCAAGGTCTGGGGTTTGAGACTGACAGCGGTGTTTTATTTTGCACTTTTAAGCAGTTGTAAGCGGGTTTGCACGGGTTTACGTGACACTTAGCAAAACTTAGCTAAGCGCACACATGCGCACACTCACGCAAACCCACTAACAACTGCTTAAAGGTGCTTACTCCCACTAACCCCCGCGCTAATTTCTTTGAAAGAAAAGAAAATGGGGAGATAGGAAAGTGGTGATAAAGGGGCACAAAGAGGAAAAGACAGTAGGGAAAACAGCTAGGGATGTGCAAGATGGGTGTAGGGAAGGTCCATAGCTGCCCATTTCTTTAACAGCAACAGCTGTGCATATACTAGAAATTTGGAGGGAATTTTGAAACATTCAACCCCTGAGAGAGGGGTGAGGCAACAAAGTATGTTGTACTGCCAATTAAATTTCAGTTTATGTGTCCAGCGGATATGTGTGCAAAATGGGCAGCTATGTATGGGGCATAATTTATTTGTGGGAGCAGATTGCCCATTTTTTTTTCAGGTGAGAGTGGAATGTGGGGTAGAGGAAGTAGGTATATTTGGGGAGGTAGGTTGTGGAGGTACATAGACAAGACAAACAAGATGCATACAGGGGCAGAATATGACACATGGGGTGGGTGAACACCATTGACGGGGAAGGATGTTTGGAAATTGCAAGCCCATGAGCCCACAGATGGCAACAGTGGAACTGAGATCCCCACCCATGGGCAGTCACCACTGCACCTTCACAGCCCAGAGGGTGGCTGTGCTGTGGGCTGCATAGGAGGGGCAGGCTCACCCGTGAGTCACGCCATTCTTGCCTCGAGCTGGCGTAGAGAGTCAGCGACTGAACGCTGGATCTCCCTATGCACCACAGCACGGACCTTTCAGAGGGTGATAGGTGGCCCTCCTCTAGCCACGCTTGCATGTGGGGGATGAGCCCCATCCCCTGCAGCGCTTCCACCTGAAGGTGGCACAGAGCCAATGGAGGAGGAAGTCCGAGGCTGGGCACCGGACCTGCTGGTGCCAGGTGCCATCGCCAGCTGAGGTGGGACAGGTAGGTCTGCTGGGTCCGGCCTTCCGATACGTTCTATGTTTTGTAGGATTTAATGACAATATGGGTTGGTAACAGCCAACAGCATTCCAAATTAGTTGTAACAGTATGCAGTAATATTCCCATTAACCCAACACACCAGAGTTCCAACAGTTGAACAGCAAGCATAACACATGCATATATAGAACAACAGTGGACATTCCAACAGCATGCAGGGTTGATTGATGACAACAGGCCACCAAGATTTTGGTGTTTGAACAGGCACATGCATCAAAGTAAATGCAGATATTTATAAAACAATAGGACATATGTCCCAACAAATGTTTTGAGATTAGACATACCCATTGAGGTGTGGAATTGCATTGTTTATGCACATACAGTAGGGTGTAAAAAGATACCTCCATTAACATCCTATATGTACTTATAGTTTACACTACATTCCTATTGACTGCAGGTGTATATCCCCTACATGTATTATTACACTAGGCAAAGTGCATTAAGTTGTGAAATGGGTTTGGCTAGTTCCTTATATACCTGATCTGTATCTGACATACAAACTGTCCAGGATGCAGATGTTACTGCTACGTATTTATATATTTTATTTATATTTATATATCTACATATCTGGATGTGTTCAGGTGACATTATCAGTTATATTTCTGCAGCCCCCTACATTTCTAGCAGCACACTGACATTTCTGGGGAACACATTAACAAACTACTCGTGTGCCAGATTTACCTATGCATGCCAGCCATTAACCAACAGTTGAGGACTGTATATATGCTTCACAGCTACTGGCACTCCCTTCATCCACTTTATATGGGCCTGGCCAAGTGTGGGTTGACAGCGCTTAATACAACAGTACTATTTATATAATGCAAGAGTACAACATTTCGAAGTAAGTGACACAGACACACTCCAGGAATTATACCTTTATTAATTACATTACACACTTTTCTGGAGGTTCTCTCATTTATTTGATATTACAGAGCATGCAGAAAACTTATTCAAGACATATTATACCTTTATTAATGGGTTACAACACTCTTTTTCAGGCTCTCTCACTTACTTTATATAACAGTACATGCAGATAAATTATTCAGGACTTATTATGCCTTTATTATTGGGCTACAACACTTTTTTTCAGGCTCTCTCACTTATTTTATATAACAATACATGCAGAATAATTACTAACCTGCCTGGTGGCACAGCCTTAGCAGCCTATCTGCATAGGCTTGCTGATTCGCAGCATGGACACCTGCAGCTGTGAAATAAATGAAGGGATATTGAGACATACCTGTCCATAATATAGACTACAATAGCAAGTCTTACATACTCCATTCCATGGCTATCTACTCAGTAGTGGGGCATTTTCATTCCCACAGGCCTCCTGTATCCATTGGTTCAGCTGGTCCTGCTTCCTTCTCTTCAGGTCTGCGTAGTGCTGTCTGACCTGCTCACCAGTCTGAGGGATGCCTGTGGCACTGGTGAGATCATGTGCTAGACGGTTCCAAGCTTCCGCTTTGTACTCAGTGCCTTGGAACTGGCCCTGCAGGAGTCTTACATCATGATGATGGACGAGGAGCCAAACCATCACTTTTGACTCCTCAATGCCCCACCATTGCGCTCGAAAATGAGAGCCCTCTCTAACACCAGCCATTCTGAATGCAGATGGGAGCTACAACCAGTTACGGCAATTATTCCTGCCTATGGAACTTAAATATGCCTCATTTCCCGCACTTATTTGTGATTGGCCAGTTTTGAAAAATCTCAGCTGAGTACACACCAGCTTAGCACTGAGTAAACTTTGATTAATATGTATATGTATGTTGACAACGCATGAACTGCAAAAACTGTCATGGCTTAGTGGTTCAGCACTGTGATTATGGTGCACAGTATCCTGGGTTCGAGGCCTGTCAGTGCTTTTTATTTTACTACTGGCCTGACCGGATAGGAGGTGTGGCTGTGTTTAGCTGACTTTGCTCAGCTTTGCCCAACATTGCTCTACGTTGCCCGACATTGCGCTAGTTAAAGCAGTGCTTAGCTATGGGCAATTATTCTTAAATGTGCTTAATACTGGTAAACGTTGCTTAGCAGTGCTTCACATTGCTTAAGATAGGTTACTTATGCATTCATTAGTATGCATGACCGTTTCACCTTCTTATATATATTTAAAATATTGTTCACTACTACATAGGCCATTGCAATGCATTTTAATAAAATTTAAAAGGTAAATGTCAGGAATTATTTTTATGCACAGATTTCCTACAGAAAATAGAAAGGGGAGTGGTGGGATTCGAACTGGGAATGCTTCCGCTTTGTGCGAAGGCTCTACCACTACGCTATTGCTATTTGGCTTAATTTGCATATAAGTGGTTTATTATCCTCTTCGATGTCTCAACTGCGTACTGTAGTTAAGCAATGGACACACCCACACACATGCAAATACGGGCAGCTATATCGGGAATAATAAAAAAAAAATTGCTTTACATTTTATTTCATTTGTACAGGGGTTTTGAATGTGGGGGAGTGTAGTGTTGGGGTTATACACATTTGAGCAGAATCGCTCATATCTGGTGACATTTACAGATTTAGGCACTTGCAGGGGCGTGGATATTTGGACTGCTCAGCAGTTTGACATGCCCCCTGCACTCGTGCATGCTCCATGTTAGCCTTAGAGTTGACTCTGCACGCCCTCATGAATATGCATGGCGCGCTGCCATCATACTCTTAGGCTGCCGTTTCCATGTAAGACTTATTTAGTCTTACACGGAGGATTACTGAATCCCGGCCAGAGACTTTCAGTATCATTGTTGTTTAAATAATGATGCTTAGCATAATATATAGCACTTGATATGCTGCTGATAGAAGCAATGTTCTGAGATGTTTCCAAATATTAAATGCTTGTAGATGCCTTTGAATGCTTTGACTGCTGAAATAGACTTTTAATGTGCTATAAGAATTGTATTTTAAAAGTAATACTATGCAATGTAGATGAAGGTACTGATACTTTTAAAAGAGGGTGCATCTATAGTAACTTGATTGACTGGGAGTGGTCTTTCAGGTTAATGAGGTATACAGGGACAGCTTTTAAAACCTCTTTGTGTGTGTTTTTATATTTGCATATGGTCTGAAGAAGCCACGGACAGTGGTGAAAGCGCTTACCGAATATTAAAGTTCTTGGTTTATTTCATGTGGTCTGGAGCTATACTTCGTACAACTGCTACCATATTTTTCTTTGCTGCTATTTTTGCTTGTTTGGTGGAACAGTTTACGTTTACCAGCTGGTTGTTTCCCTGTTTCTTGTTACTCAACACAGGATATATTACTGTGCAGCTATATTAATAACAGATGAAATTCTACCACAAGACCAGAGTGTAGTTAGGGAAATGAAGGGGTGAAATCGAATACCATCATGGAAGTATCAAAAAAAGAAAACTATAAAGCAGTTAAGACATGAAGTGTCACCGTTAGAGGAGTATAGAAGAGGGACAAATCAACAAAAATACTCAGAAAGATAGACGTGATAAAAGTAATGTGCAGTATTATAACGGATCAGGATCTATCATGCGCTATCACAGATACTAAAAGTATCAGCACAGGCAGAAACACTTAGAAGATACACAGATACTTATACACTCACTTGCATAAAACTACCTCTCCTACTTTCACCACTTTCTATCCTTTCTATTCCCTATATTCTCACCTTTTATGAAAACCTACAATTCACATCATCTCACCAACCCCTAAAACAAATATTAGTAATAAATGAGCTTGAATTCCAAAGCCATTCTAACATAACATCCACCTCAACCAATCTATCACCTAAATACCACAGAGTAGCCCATTTCAGATTCACACAATATAGGAAATCACAACTTAATTACAATAAACCACTGAAGCATCCATATAGTCCTCTTAGACATCCTCTCCTTCATGAGGACATTCATCCCAACCCAGGACCATATAACAACACCCTAACACACCCCTCCCCCCCTTCACTCCCTGTACAACCACAAATTCTTTACTCATAGCTCATCTCAATATAAGGAGTGTTAACAATAAAGTAAACCAACTACATGCTCTACTAGATACTCACTCTTTTGATATCTTATGCTTAACTGAAACCTGGCTTAAACCTGTTACAAGAGACAATGAAATACTCCCACCTGGTTACAATATCTTAAGGTTAAACCAAACTACCAAAAAGGGTGGTGGGGTAGCAATACTGCACAAATCTCATTTACAGGTCACGTCCATACTAGTACAACCACCTATAGAAACTAATGTGGAAATTCTTATCTCCAAGCTCCAGCTCAATGCCACTAAATATATATACATAATATGCTCCTATCTACCCCTAGGCAATAACATTAGCATCTTAGAAAGTATCCTCTGCTGGCTTTCAACATCCTTCCCTCAAGAAACCATTGTACTCTGAGATTTTAATATAGATTGGAACACCTGTACCACTCTAGAACCCACAACCCATATAAACCTCTATGGTTTCTCGCAAACTATTACCACTCCCACCAGAATCCATAACCCCAGCTGCAAAGAAAGTATATTAGACTGGATCTTAATTAACAGCCACCCTCACTCTTACAAAGTAGGTATCCTTCCTGATGATATTAGTGACCATTCACTAACCTATATATCTAGACAAAAATCCTTTATCCCAAATCAAACTACCTTTAAAATCACCCGCGACAGAAAACATTTTGATCCAGCCAACTTTCGGGCTGAACTTCAAGCCTGTGACTGGTCACCTTTAAGACACCTGCCAATTGATGAAGCAGTATCCCATTTTATCTCCAAATTCCTACAAATTTTAGAATTCCACTCCCCCTCACGCTCTGTAAGAACTAGATGCAAAGCAGCCCCATGACTCACTAAAGAAACCAGACAACAAATCCTACAAAGAAATAAAATCTGGTCCAAATGGAGAAACACTAAAGACCCAATTGATGAGCAGTACTTTAGACAGCTAAGAAATGCCACCAAAAAATCAATACTTCAGGATAAAAAAAACTATTTCTTTAAACTCCAACAAAATCACCATAATCAACCCCAAAGCTTCTGGTCAGGCATAAACAAACTTTTACATCCAGGCCACTCCAAAACACCTACCCCAACTGGTCTCTCCCAAAACTCTCCAAACCAGATTGCTGATGCTTTCAATACCTTTTTACTGAAACTGTACAATCTCTAGCTAACACCTTACCACCTGTTAACCCTACCCTCTTATCCTACCCAACTACTGTACCACCTACTTTTCACTTAAAACCTATTCCTACAACCTTCATCTATACTCTACTTCATAAACTTAAACCTTGTACTCCCTCAGCTGATCTCCTACCACCTGAATACCTTCATACTGCAGCAAAAGCTCTTGCCTATTCCATTTCTACTCTAATCAATAGAACCATAACTGAAGGCTCCATTCCTTCACTCTGGAAAATCTCTCACATAATCCCACTTCACAAAGGAGGGAACTCAATTGAACTCTTTAACTTTTGGCCCATAGCCCTACTGTCACCACTAGGCAAAATTATGGAAAAATATATCCATCAACAATTTCTTGACCACATTCTCAAATATAACCTTCTAGCTGACTGTCAACATGGTTTTAGACCATTCCACAGTACCACCACTGCTCTCCTATCCTTTACAGACTGCATTAATAAACATCGCAACAATAACATGCTCTCCTCTGCTCTGTTCATTGACCTCTCTAAAGCTTTTGATATGGTCAACCATCAAATGCTACTCAACATACTCAACTCATTCTCACTTGACACACAGGCACTACAATAGTTCAAATCCTATATGGACAATAGACAGCAGGCTGTCCTTTGGGATAATAACCTATCCAAACAGCTCCCTATTACCCTCGGTGTCCCTCAGGGCTCTATCCTGGGACATCTACTCTTCTCCATATTCATTAACGACCTTTCTACTAATTTACCTCTACCTACCAGCATACAATACGCAGATGACTCCACTTTGATTTGTAAAGCATCCACTTCATCTGAACTCCAGTCCATCACCCAAACAGTATTTAACCAAGTAGAAAACTGGTTCAAACATCATTGCCTCCTCCTTAATGCCAAAAAAACAAACTATTACTATTTACTCCAACTATTAAATCCACCCCAATAGATTTCTCTACTACATCCATCAATGGTACAATCATAGCTCCTGACCCATCTACAAAACTCTTAGGTGTATTGATTGACCACAACCTCAACTTTGACTCACATATTAATGCCACTATTAAAACCGTAAATAGAAAACTTGGATCCTTATATAGGATAAAACCTTTTCTCACCCCAGAAGCCAGAACTACTGTTGCCCAGACCCATCTGATCTCCACCCTCTTCTATGCCTCACCAGTTTATACTAATCTTTCCAAAAACAACCTAAATAAACTGACCACTTCTTATAACAATATTGCCAGGTTTGCTACTGGGTCCTCATTTAGAACTCATCACTGCCTAAATCTCAAACTTCTTGGATGGCTTGAACTACATAACCAGCTAGAATTTCAACAACTCTCCATTACCCATAAAATTCTGTACCAGCCTAGTAATACTCCTGTTCTCAGTAGCATCATCTCCCCCTACACAAACCTTACTAACCTTCACTCAACAAATAAACTACTGGTTACCATCCAGAAATCCCACAACAAGGCAGGTGATTCTCTTTTCTCTAATACAGTGGGGAAGATTTGGAACAAGCTTCCCACTAAACTTACATCTCTCTTATCATTACCACTCTTTAAAAAGCAACTAAAGATTCAACTAAAAACACAATGGCTATGCCCTTGTACTAACCCTGTCTAACCCCCCCCAATATAACATTATTCTATAACTCTCCTCCAATAACCCACGTTGCAGTATTAGCAAATTCATCCCTCACCCCCTTCTTAGTATCTTATTTCCAAAGATGCTATCACTGAGTATGCTACTAACAACATTTGCCTTCTTCAGTGAGCTCTTATCTTTCCACCTTGTATATTAACCAATCTGTTTCTTTCACTATGACTGTAATTACTTTTTCATGTACATACATGCAATAATTCTCTCACTTCTCAGTGTTATACACTTTTTCATAACCAATTTTCATCTTTATAAGGGCATATTTATACCCAATATACTAATGTTGAATATATATCTCTTTCCCTTGGTAATAATACTGTATTTTACCTTACTAAACTCAGTAGTCACAATCTGTATATTTTCAGTACTGTATAACTCAAGTTGATGAAGAAATTCTACAAGTATTTGTACTTTATATATTGCATGGACTTTTGGTTGTTTGACTTGATTTATTTAGTTTAAAGTGGAGCTTATCTCCCCGGGCCTCTACTGAAAATGGACATGTATCCAGTTAGACTAGCCCGGTCAACAAATGTAAAATAAATAAATAAAAAATAAATAAAATAAATATAAAGGAAAAGTACAAAATAAGCAATTTAGTAATGACCCCAAAAAGTTTTATACAGAACTGGGAAGCAAGGTAAAAGGAATTGAAAGACCACCCAAAAAAGAAGAAATTAATACATTTTCGTATTTATGAATATTCTGTGGAACATAACAAAGATGCTAAATGGATAGAAGAAGTAAAAGAAAGAACAAGAAGTTCAAAGGTACAGAATATGAAATGAGATGAAGTAACAGCCAGAGAGATGGAAACAAAGTTAAGAAAAGCCTCTAAGTGAAAAACACCATGCCCAGATGCAGGACCTAACTTCGGTTTAAAAGTATTATAATCTTTGCACGAAGACTTAGCCATGAGTAAGAACTATTTATATACACACTCTAAACAGACACTTACCTAACAACAGGAAAAACAATGCTCCTACTTAAAAGTGAACCTGCAAGCTACCCTAAAAATGATAGCCCAATAACTTGCCTTCCAGCTATGTATAAACTATACACCGGAATTGATGCCAATAAAGCTTATAGTCATTTAGAAGAAAACCTCAGTCATGGCAGTAGAACAAAAGGGCAATAAAAGAAAGTCATATGGAACAAAGGATCATCTGTTGCTAAATAAAGTTGCAATGGAGAACTGTAAAAAGGAGAAGAATCTAAGTATAGCATGGATTGACTATAAAAAAGCATTTGATAGTATCCCTCATTCATGGTTAAAAGAGTGCTTATAAAATGTGTAAGATACACCCTACACTGATTGACTACATTACACTGACCATGAAACAATGGCAGACCACTCTACAATTAAGCTGTGATAAAGGACAAATTATTATTCCAGGGATAAAAATCCAAAGGGGGATATTCCAGGATGACTCCCTGTTGTTGTTGTTTGTCTTTCGGCTTTTTCCCGGTAAGGGGTCACCACTGCAGAACTCTGGTCCGCTAATGATTGGCAGTAGATTTTTACGCAATGCCGAGGTGCCAGCTCGACGCCCAACCTTCAACGAAGGCACACCCATTTACGCACGCATGTCTTTCGAACGCTACCCAACCGGGGGGAGGGCATACAGACTCCACACAGAAGGCACTCCCAAGCCAAGCCGAGAATCGAAAGGGAGAACCTCTTGCTGTGAGGTAACAATGCTACCGCTATACCACCGCAGAATACAAACTCCCTGTCACCTCTGCTATTCTGTCTTGCCCTGAACCCATTAAGTTGTTTACTTAATAGATTAGGCCATGGCTACAATTTGGCTCCTAGAAAACAACAAAGTGTAAAGACTTCTCATTTTCTCTTTCTCAATGATTTACAACTGTATAGCTCATCAAATGAGGAACTGAAAGCACAACTGCAAGTTGTCAGAACTTTTTCAGATGTTATAAGAATGTCATTTGGTCTTGATAAATGTGCAAAAGCAATCATTAAATCAGGAAAACTGAATGTGCCAAAAAAAAAAAGAAGAAAGAATATAATGTGAAGGATCACATGAGAAGGCAAGAAATGTGAGAAATGCATAAACATAACTACAAGTATAGAAACTTCTAGAAAAAACTCATGTTGATCAGGACTGAATGCAGGAATGGTTAAGAAAAAGGGAATTCAAACCAAAAGATGAAAGGTTAATATTGGTGGCCCAAGATAGTGGGCTACGCATACGTTGGTTTACAAAGTCCATTAAACATGTGGGTTTAACAAACAAATGCAGGTTTTGTAAAACAGAACTGGAAACAATCACACACCTTGTTGCTGGTTGTGACATACTAATGACAGAAGGACTGTATACTGAAAGACATAATAATGTGGCAAGACTGTTGCACTGGAGAATGCATAAACATTATGGTACTGAAGTAGCTGAGACACACTGGAAACATGAGTCACAAAGCATCATAGAAAACAATGAAGTATACATCATATGGGATCATCTACTACCAACAGTTAAAACGATAGATGTGAGAGAACCAGATACAGTGGTCCATGTAAAGAAGACAAGAGTAGCATCGGTCACTCAAATTGTTACACCCAGTGACTACAGTGTGTTATGTACAGAGAGACACAAGGTCATAAAATATCAGAATTTGCAGGCAGAAACAAGAGCAATGTGAAAGAAAGATAACTAGACAGTTCCAATA
Source organism: Protopterus annectens (assembly GCF_019279795.1). Taxonomy (NCBI): domain Eukaryota; kingdom Metazoa; phylum Chordata; order Ceratodontiformes; family Protopteridae; genus Protopterus; species Protopterus annectens. The sequence continues at coordinate 1,624,370,274 of NC_056732.1, forward strand.
GTAGTAGGAGCAACAGGTGTTATAAAAAAAGAATTTACAGTCATATTTAGATATGTTACCAATACATGTAACTCCATACGAATTGCAGGAGTCATCACTGGGCATATTAGGGGTGTGCATAGAGCACTTCTGGCTGACATCAAAGATTGAAACAATACCAATTTCATGAACTTTAATCGTACTTTGACTTAGGACTGGGGTCCATTCCTGTTATTGTAATAGAAACCCAAAAGACTTGGAAAAATTAAAAGAAATAGGTATCAACCCTTATATCATTAGATGGGCTGCTAGCTGGCTCACTGAGACAGTACATGTAGTCAAAGTATGGGAATCCACCTCCAACAGCAGGCTTGTACCCAGTGGTGTTCCACAGGCATCAGTCCTAGGAGCTCTTCTGTTTGGAATCTATTTCTCCAACGTACAAGCAAAAACTAAAGGTCTGTGGCTGACAAAGTTTGTTGATGACTGAAAACTGGGAGCAGTCGTAGAATCTCCAAATATCAACATCCTACAAGAGGGTCTTACACAAACAAATGATTGGTGCCAAAGTCACAGCCTTAAACTCATTGCAAAAAATGTATTATCATCCCTTTTGGTAAGAGTAATGTTCCTGCTGACTATCACATCAATAGCAATACCCTAAGTAAGCACTCAGTGGTGAGAGACCTGGGCACACAGGTTGACAGCAACCTTACCTTTGATCACCATGTCTCCACAGTGTTAAGAATGGCATTCTATATTGCTCACTGAACATGTAAGGGCATTGCCTCCAAAAAAAAATGTTATAACCTTCCTGTGCTCTTCCCTCATCAGGCCAGTAATTGAGTAGAATGTCTCTTTTGGTATATACCTTTCCAAGCACCTGCAGCAATTGAAGAGATGAACAAAGGTTCCTTACAAGGAAAATGCAAGGTCTTCAGTATCTGTTCTATGTGGATCAGCTCAAATCCCTGTCACATTATTCTATTTATACTGACTACTCAGAAGCAATCTCTGCCTTGCATATAAGGCAATCTCTGTACCTCCTTTATTGGAAATGCTGCATATCCACAAGTCAAATGGTACACAGGTTGCTCACTTTAAAGACCTAAACCTGGTATGTGACATTAATAAAACCTACTGGAGGGACAGACCTGTCGTCCAGAGGTTGCCACACCTTTGGAAGAGACTTCCACTTCATGTCAAAGAGAGCACCTCATTGGCCCTCTTCCAATGCAATCTGGATGATTGGATGGGTAATTGTAAATTCACCCCGAGGGTTCCACCTGTGTCCCTCTTGGATAAGGGCAACTGGAGCTGATCATAGAAATAAGTATAGAACTTGGCTAGGCTTGTAAGGGCCCTAGGGCCATTAGCTTAATAACTTGCTATGATCCTATAAGAGGGTGTATATGTCATCAAGAGGCAAGGAATCAAACAGTGCCTGCAGTGTTTGTGATGTAGGAGTCAAAACCATGTGTGTGTGTGTGTGTGTGTGTGTGTGTGTGTGTGTGTGTGTGTGTGTGTGTGTGTGTGTGTGTGTGTGTGTGTGTGTGTGTGTGTGTGTGTGTGTGTGTGTGTGTGTGTATTTGTGCAGATGTGTGTCTTATTAGAAATGGTAGAACATCAAATGCTGTTTATTGTGTTTGTGATATGTACATGCAGGCATGTGTGTGAGTGCTTAGGTCTGGTGAGTGTAGTCTAGAGTCTTTTTTCTGAGACTGAATAATACCTCTCAACCTCTTAGCTCAAGAAATCTGGACAAAGCCTAAAATAATGGGTACAAACTTTCAAAAATAGGTGCAAATTTTAAATATTGCTCTTATAAGCTTAGAAAGTTACTGGAATAACAGGATTTGTGTTACCATGCATTTTCAGAAGGATATGAAGTTGGAAACTCAAATGTATGTCATTATTTAGTGAATTTAGTCATTGGTGATTAAACAGAAAACCACAACTTTTATGAGGAACAGACCAAAAAATATGAGGTGAAAATCTGGACAGTTGAGAGCTATGTGACTGTACAACACAGCTCTCAACCTCTTAGCATAAGAAATTTGGGCAAAGACAAAAATAACGGGGGAAAAAGCCCCAAAAAGTGGTTCACATTTTAAACATTGCTCTTATAAATTTAGAAAGTTGCTAAAATAAAAGGTTTTTTGTTATCATAGATTTTCTGAATGATATTAAGTCAGAAACTCAAATTCCTGTTATTATTTAGTGAACTCAGTCATTACTGATTTGCCACAAAAACCCACAAACCCCAAATGTTATGAGGAACAGACCAAAAATATGAGACAAAAATCTGGACATTATGCGAAAATCTGGACAGTTGAGAGGTATGTTGTACAAATATTTTAAATCATTTTGTTGCCAAATTTGATCCCTTCTTCAATATCACCCCCACTAAAAAAAATTATGCCACCACTTTCCCTAAAGTATATGTTAAAGTTCCTTCTCCTGGACCCATCTACTCTCTTCTCCTAAAAGATGATCTGGGGATACTAGAGATATGATAAACACATCTCCAATCTGCTAACTTACTTATACAGCCTATCACTTTGCACCAGGAACTTACTCTAGCTGCTGCAATCAGTCAGGTCTCTTGCTTTACTGAAGTAGACCTGATTGAGTGCAGCTTACAGGCAAAGTTAAAAAAAAAAAAAAAAACAGAATCGTGCTTTGACATTACACAGCTGTGCAAACATCTAGGAGGCGCTGAACAAGGAACAAAGGAGATGGAGACACCAGCAGCTGCTTCATTTAGGGGTCCTCGAATGTGGGGAGGTAATCGGAGACTCAGATTTGGCAGGTGCCTAACACCAGCTATGCATAAAACATAACCATCCAGATTACTGCAGAATGTATAGATTTTTGCCTGTTTTTTTTTTTTTTTTTTGGTGGACTTTTCATCATAAAAGTTGTGGATTTCTGGCAGATCATTGAGGATTGAAGGCAATAAATAATGGCAGACATATGAATTTCAGACTTTACAACCTTCAAATAATGCATGTTAAAGCAATGCCTGTTATTCTAACAACTTCCTAAGTTTATAACAGCAATATTTATAATCTGTCCTTGAGTTTGGATCTTTTCCCATCTATTATGCTTGGCTTTGTCCAGATTGCTTGTGCTAAGAGGTTTCAGCAGTCTGGAATTGAGTCAGTAGTAATGAGGATGGGAATACCAGTCGAGATACGTTGCTTTGGTAAGTAATTTTCATATTGGAATAGGATTAGTGTCATCATTACATGTAGACTCAATGACCAAGCTAACCTCTTGGGTAAATTCTTAAAAAAGGATGTTCAAAATAATGGTCGTGCCAAAGCAAAACCTGGACCTAGAGATCTCATCCAACTTGTAGCACCCTGCAAAAGCATTTAGACATGTAAGCACAGCTGTTGCAGAAATATCATTTGATGATGCATTCTTAAGGAAAACTTCAGAAACTGCCATGACTTTGAGAGAGCGGCTTGTAGATTCAGTCATTAAGGTTCTGTTGTTTTTTTTTCCAAATAAAATTTTACGTCATCTCAAGTGCTATTTTGAAAGAGTTAATTTAGATACTTAGGTTCATAGGTTCGTACTAGGCTATCTGCCCAAGGGCATTTATAAGCCTAGCCAGAGTTTTGTGGCTTTCGCCACCCCTTTAGTTTGGAGGATACTATGCCCATTATTTTGCTGTGCCTCTGTCAAAGCAGTGACACTGAGATAATCCATCTCCCATCCATTGGTCAAGATTTCTCTTGAACAAAGCCAACAGCATAGGAGTCTCTGGGTGATGAATCTGTCCCTCCAGCACATCCTAATTCTGGGTTGGACATGGCCTTGTATGTCAGGCACAGGTCACCTCTGGGACATATTTTGAGACCCTTTATCCTTTTGGTGAGGAACTTCATTGTACTCAATCATTGGCCTGATGAGTGATGAGTACAGGGGATGATGACTTCCCTCTAGATAGATCCCCCCTTGATCATCAGTGGGCAATGTAACAGGAAGGTCTTCTAAACTACTTTGGCAACGTGAGTATCAAAATGAAAGGTTACTGTCAACCTGGGTACCCAGATCCCTGATAACCTCTTCTGTGCTAGTGGGTTTGCGCGCTATCTGGGTAGTAGGGGGTAACTTGTTTTTTCGAAGGGTATGGACTATGCATTTTTGATGGTTCTGGCACCAGTTTTCCATTTCTATAAGACCCTTCTGAAGGATATCTGTGTATAATCCTCCTGTGTTGCTTGTACTTCTGAAAAGTAGATGCTGAACCCTGAGGGACACCACTTGTGACAGGCTTTGAGTCTGACATGGTATTGTGTCAAAGCCTTTGCCAGGTCGAGGTAGGCTGTGTGGACTGCCTCTCCTCATCAATGGCCTTGGTGACTGTTTGAGTTCCATATGATCCTCTCCATAGCTTTGCAGATCAAGCTTGTCAGGCACCTCCTTTGTGAAGTGGGACCAAGGCATGTATCCTGAGATTAAACAGCTGCGGGTTTAATTCCTCATTGAGTTCATGGAGCACACATCCGGGGACACCATCAGGTCCCATGGATGCTGTGTTTTTTGCCTTGGAGAGAGCAGTTCTCACCTGGGCGTTTGAGATGTTTGGGGGGCTATAATTCTCTTTAGATCCCAATTACTTTTTTTTTAATATGAAACAAATAATAGACAATCATTTTCAGCAACTTAGTTCTGCCTTTATAAAACATGAGTAGTCTATGGAAATCCATGCAGTACAACATTTATTCTCTTTGGTTTAAGTAATTCAGAAAGGTTACTGATGGAATATTCACTAGATTTAATTTTGTCACTTCTGAGGCTCAAGCACAAATGATGGCCTTGTTCTCATCTGTAATCTGTCTTTATGTAAATAGAGTAGACAGATAAAGCCTGAATCTCAAAACTGCTGCTGGCAAATACCAGGAGAAGTGTCTTCCTTTCAGAAACAAATTGGAGATCACAGCAATTGCAGTGTGTTTCCCTAGAGGAAATTGAAAAGTTCAGAGACTTTCAATTAACAAGGAGTGGGGTGGAAGAAAATTCAACAGGTATTGTATATCAGCACTGATGGAAAAAGACTCGAAAAGAAAAATGTTCAGTTAAGCCCTTCTTGTTATTCAAGATGAAAATTAAAGAAAGGAGGAAAGTAATGGAAAGAAACTCAAAAATGGTGACAGAGGAGACGTTGTAAAGAATGCCATGGAGATTGGAACCGAGACCAGCGCCATTATCTGCAAGGGAAGGTATTTGAATACTATGATGGAGCAAAACTTATTTTTGGCTAAACGGAAAGCTCTGTATTTATAAATTCAGCTCCTTCCTTTCCTTTCTTTTCCTTTTGATATTTGGGTTTGTACTGTACACTATGAAACATCAGTATTCTTGAGAGTATGATGCTCACAAAATAATGGCATAGTTGTAATATAGGTAGCAAACAAAATGGGATCCACATGGATCTGCAAAGCATACACCACAGCAGTTGTAGGTCTGTTTATGAATAATTTGGAAGTGAACACTACCAGGATTTATCTTTAACTTTTAGTGCAGTATTATTTTTATTATTTTATTTTACATTTGTTAACCGGGGGTGTCTGACTGAGCCGAAAAGGTCCTTTTTCAGCAGAGGCCCAGGGAGAAAAGCTCCACAAAGAAAAATTACAGACACATTTAGTTATTTAGACATGATCAGTATACACACAAATTACAAGAGACATGTTTTTACAGTGGTATGCGGCACATAAACAGTTGCAGTGGAGAGAACAAACAAAAAAATATTAATTTTAAAAATAAAGGTAATTAATAGATTTGTGGTGTACAGCTGAAATTTGGAACATAGGTAGAATACATACATAGTACACAGGTACAGTACATACATTGTAGATTACTATACATTTAATGGGAAAAGCGGTCTGGTTCAACCGCAAGAACATTTTCTTTTTGGGAAGCAGGTAATGTGCCAAAGATTTTTACATGAACTTTGAGTCTAAACAAGAGTAGTGGAAAATACATGGAGAGAGATGTACTTGAGAAGCAGTATAGGATTGTTGCTATAATTATCAGAGCAATGGAACTATTTTATAGTCTCACTTCTTCCTTTCTTTTTAGTTGATATACCTGTCTTTTTTACAATTTCAAGAACATCCACTGAGTGAATTACTACTATAAATAGTAGTTCATTTAATGCATAAACCTTTTAATCGGGTTCCTATTATATAATTGAAGATGCAATCCTTCAAATGCGTCTTGATTGAACTTGAAAGCATGAAACAGCAAAATAGCGAAACAGCATATAACCAATTTCTTTCCCTGGGAAAGAAATTGCTTGGCCTCCTCCGTTATTTTGCCATTTTCATCACTGTAGTGTGATCTTGGAGTTGGTATGTTTAAGTGGGGGGGGGGGCGAAGCACCCCCACTTTATGTAATGTTTTGAAGTTTTTATTTTTATTTTTTGTGGAACACAGATTTGTTTTTCCCCTGGGAAAAAAATCGCTGTTCCGAGTGTTTGGGATTGTAAGCTTTCGCTTACATGGGGTTGATAAATCAACATTCGCGTTTTTAAGCATTCGCTGATTTAATATAGACCCTATTAATCAATACTGAGAAGGTGTCAGACTGGAAGGTCAACTGGGTTTTTCAATAACAACAGGTTTAGTATTAATGATGTTTTGTATTTACTGCTGGGCAATGATTTCATCAGTAATTGGGGGGAGGAGGGCATAGTCTAATATGCATGGTTAAACTGGTGAAAGCGTACTTTTATGCCATTGTGAAACTGCAGCTCGCAAACAGTAAAGGAGGATGTAAGTATTGGTGTGGCAGTAATCAAGAGATGCACATAGTTGGTAACAGTTTGTTTTTAAAATTCTATGGTTTTAGTAAAGTTAATTTTTTCTGTCTTGTTCTATTGTTATTAATGCTGCTATGCAAGTCTTAGAGACTGAATTCAGTGCAATACCTAGGATAGTTTATATCATTATGCAGCCTGGGATTTGTGGGTATTTTAGAAGTGTTCACGTGAAAACGCCCTTACCTACAAAATATAAGTATGAAATTTAGACTAAGATGGAATGAGAATAGGTTAGTAGATAGTGGGAGAAAACCAAAAGTGTAGCAAAGTCCTCAGGAAAACTCCTGAAGGAGGAATAGGAGGTTGTAATTAGGAAGGGATTTAGAGAGGGTTATGGTGCAGAGGCACTCATAGGAAATTAGGAATACCATTTAAGGAAGATGAGATGGAAATGGATTCCCAAGGTAAGTTTGTACTACACATACATTGAGGTAACTGGGGAGAGTATGCAATTTTACTTACTGCCAAAGATTAAGATTAATGAAGTCAAACAGCTTTCACTCCAGGTAGTACAATTTGTGCAGGAATAGCACTTATTTAAGAGACTAGAACCTATTTACAGATCAATTGGATGTCACTGGTGGACTGAGGGTTCTTTTATCTAGGATCAGTAAGATATTTAAAAAGCTAATAAGACTCTATGGATTAATGGATGTAGATTAATTTATCTTAGTGGATCAGCAGATTGCCATAAATCAATCAGACATGGAACTATGACTCAGCTATATAGATGGTATATTGCAGCTGAACAAATAGAATTCATTAAAATAGGTATGTCTTATTTCCTCTTACTCTCTGACCATGCTCAGATGAATATAGTGATTCAGAACTTAGAGGCTGATCAAGCCAATAGGCACTGGAGGCTGCACATATACAGGCTTAGAAATAAAAAGTATAAACAGGTTGGAAAAGGGATTGCTGGAATGATCTCTAATGAAGGTGCAGGAATGGGAATTATTTAAGCAAGAACTTAAGGGTAAAATTCAAGACATAAATAGGCTTGGAAAAAGAGAAAATATGGTGAATTCTTAAAGCTGCAGAGATTGAAATAATTGCAGAATAGAGCAGATGAGTTAGTGGAAAAAGAAAAGCAGGATCTCCTAATGCTTGATACCTATCAGAAAGTAAGAATGGAAGAAAATTAAGAAGAAATCAGGTAGCTTTAAAAAGTGCATTTTATGATAACTCCTTCAAATATCAGAGAGTGCAGGCTGGATGACCAAGACAGAAGAATGTCAAAAGATTCTTGCTAAAACTGAGATGCACACAAACTGGTAAGACAGTTCAGACTCATGAAAACATTAGGGCAGTAGTAAAGGAATATTACAGTGCACTATACAAGGATAAAAAAGAGGGAGGGGATTGGTAAAGGATACCAGAAAAGTTATTTTGGGACCTTGATCTGCCTAGTTATTGGAACAGGAAAATTCAACCTGTATATAATCTGTATTGCTAGAGGAATAGCAGAACATTTGAGAATGATGGCAAGAGGTAAGACCCCAGGGGGATCTTGTACCTTCTATGTGTCTGATAAAGGACTGCCCTTATCTTTGGGGCCATTATAAAGTTTAATATTGTGGAATTAGGCTGGCAATGTCTGCCAAAGACTCAGCAAAAGAATCTTGGAAATAGGTTACAAGTTCTTCTTTCGGCTTTTCCCGGTTAGGGGTCGCCACAGCGGAACTCCGGTCCACTAATGATTGGCAGTAGATTTTTACAGTGCCAAGGTGCCAGCTCAATGCCCAACCTTGAACGAAGGCACGCCCATTTATGCATGTCTTTCGAACACCACTTGACCGCGGGGAGGACATGCAGACTCCACACAGAAGACGCTCCAAAGTGGACCTCAATTCTGTTTGACCTTGACCTAAGAATTCAAGCCATCAAGATGTTTATAGTCAGTCAAATAATATATTTTTCACACGTGACAGTGTATGACTAAGGGGGGGGATTGGGAAAAGATTAGGAAGGTAATTATGTGCTTTATATAGAATGCAAGTCATCCTAGAGTTCAGGAGCAAAGATTAATCCTACCCACAGAGGAAGGATGTTTAGCAGTCCCTGGTGTACAAGAATACCACAGAGTGTCACAGTTAAGATTGATCTTCCTTTTGCAAAACAATAACTATAGTGCAAAGTGGAATTCAATTCAACAGGTGCATGATGAACTCAGCCAGGTTGAGAGAGGAGTAAATGTTTGGAGAAAGCTACTCTAAAAAAGATCTGACATGCAACATCCAAGTGAACTTGGAGGGAGAACAAAAGAGTCAATAAATACAAAATAATATGTTAAGTACAAATCTGAGGTTCTTCTAATAAGAATGAACAGTCAATTTCACCTCAACATAGAGAGTATAAAGAAATGGTGTAATGCTCTAATGAAGGTGTATTTCTGAGAACATTTCTAAGAAAGGGGTGAAAAAATAAGATGGGGTTGAATCCAAGATAAGTTCTCAATACAGGGGTGATAAATACTGAAATTTAGATTGGTGTCCAAATTCTATGGGAGGTATGAGAGACAGAGAAAGAGGTAAAAAGATCTGCTCTACTAAAACCAGAACAAATTAAAATCCTGAAAGAAGCAAGACCTGAAAAGGTGAGTAGACAGGCATTGTGAGTAAAATATATAAAGCATCAATCCACGATGGGAAGGAAGATGGACTCAGAGACAATTATGGTAAAGAAGATAGCTATGGAAATAACACAAGAAATATGTTGAAAAGTTTTTTAGACTCTCAAAGCAGCTACCAGATCTAGGAAATTCAGAATTTTTGGTTGTAAGTGTTTGCATAAGTATTTTAATACTCCAAATACATTACATACAATGTTCCTAGTTATTGGCCTGAACTGTTGAAGATGTAAGAAAAATATAAAGGGGGATTTAGATCACATCTTCTAGGATTGTAAAAAACTGTAAAATTACAAGGATTTATAGGAGTTAATGCAAATCACTTTTAAGACCTAACTGGGAGCTGACAAAATTAGACTTTGCTTAGACTGGATTGAAGGGGTCAAGAGAGGAGTCTAAAAGAAGACAGTAGCTGATTTGCTACTAATTTTAGCAAAAAAGTGGGTTAACCAGAAACCAGAAGTCATCCCTAGAACCTGCTATTAGTGATGACGGATTAAAGCCCAACTATAGTAAACTACATCAAATGAAACTGAACTGTTGGTAAGACATTAGGAACAGGTAGCAGTATAGAAGGGCTGCTGCAACAGAAATGGAGTATGTTGATATTTTTAATAGAAATGTAGTCTTCAGGTGGTTTACTGGGTATTCAAGTGAGACTTAATTAATAGCAAGAAATCCCCTGCAAATGTAAATTCTGGTTCAGGGATGAGCTTCCTTCATAAACAGTTTATCTTTCCTTGAAACTTTTCTATTTTATAACCTTAGCTACAGCAAAAGAACATAGTGGAATCGAGAATATCCAAAAACAGAATTCAGTAAACGAAAAGATGCCCAATGCTGAGAGTAAAAAACACACTTTAATATCAAAAAACAAATAAAAACAGATAAGCGCTTTCACGATTACTCGCTTCTTCAGACCTTAAAAAAACAGTATGAAAAAATAGGCCTTTAAATACATCAAGCATCCAATAAAATTAATTAAAATCAATTAAAATTATTAAGTGTTAACACATATCAATGTACTAAGCCTCTCTTCTTTAGGAGAGGCTTTAAAGCAACAGCACTATTTAAACCAGGTGGCACATATGCTTTAAAGTTAACAATCTATTTCAACTCAGGAAGTTTAATGTATGTGACTCATATTATATAGGGAAAACAAATTGTATGTTTAAGGACAGGATTCTGCAACATAAGAGTGATATATGGAATAATAAGCTAACAAATGCATTAGCAAAACATGTATCTGAAGCTGGTATAAACCACAGTTTTAAGTTCCTAGTACTACAGAAAATAAATGAAAATCTAAGAGAAGGGGATTTGAGCAATGAGACTGAACTTTTCTCCTAAAAATACTGTATGTATTGACCTTTACAGCTGTGGTGGTGGCTTGGAATGGTCTGCTGAGAAGCAGGATGACTTGTGATTCTACCATCTGAGTTGATACTTGCACTTCTAGAAATCCTGATTGTGAATTCTAAGGGATGTAATAACTCATTCCACTGTACTCTTAGCGTCCACTGTAATCCCCTTGTGAAAACATCCAACGAGGACCATGAAAATCAAAGCTGCCATGAGGCCCAGTACACTGCGACAAAGAGCTACCATCACAGCCTGGTTCTGTAGATTCTGAAAGACTAGTAACTGGAGAGAAAGAGAATTCTGTCCTCTGGAAGAAATGAAAGACAAGGCAGCATCCAACCTGCAGCCAGTGAATGTGATGCACTGCATGTGCACCAACTGGGATTTAAAGATGCTCATTGTTATCCCAACAGACTGGAAGACAAGCAGAAGATAATCCCTGGAGGTTTTCAGCCTGTCCATCATGAGGGTCAACAGGACCCAGTCACTGAGGTGTGGAAAAGTCCAAATGCACAACAGCCTTAGATGTACTGCCACAACTCCTATACATTTGGTGAAGTCCCACGGGGTAAACGTGAGATCAAGAAATAATCCAGAGTTGAAAAAAAATGAGTGACTTCTATGTGGAAATCCAGGAAACTTTGAGATTCTTTTGCAGTCTTGATGTATGAAGGACCATAGAGCTCATCCAGTCTCCTTCTTACGGACACAGAGGGACAGATTACACTGTGTCCATTAAAAAGGCTCATTTAGAATGTATTAATTTAAGCCAGTCAAGTTGAGGATTGGCCTGAGATCCTTCATGATTCTTAAGTAATTGTGTAGCTCTTGCTGACACGGTGGAACCTCTTGGATTACTCTTTATGGTACAAGGCTCAAAGCCTTTAATCTTGCTGCAGATTGGGATAACAAGAAGGCAAGGGGACTGGAATATTGAAGGTGAGAGGAAGAGGGTTGTATTACATCTGCTCTTATAGTCATCATTTACTTGTCCCATGTCATGTCCATCCTTTTGAACAAGTGGAGGAACAGACAACCACTCACTGCCACCAGAGCAGGACAGATGGACAGGCTCCCAGAGAACAGTAGTACCACTGACCATTTTGATGAGACTGTCCTTCCCTGAACTGTTGACCATTCTGCAAGTTGCTATGACCACTGTGACCTTTTTATCTGTTGTTGTCAAGTTGCTGTTTGCCACATGATAACCATAACCTATCTGTATAATGCTTATCCTACAGTAGGAACATTGTGACAATTTAAATGTTATCCCAGTGGCAGTTGTTCATGTTTATGCAGTTTAGCTTTTACCACCTGACCAAACAGCAAGGTTTCATTATATGCAGCATTTATAAACTGTTATTTGCATCCTTCAAAAATATGTTAGGTATAACAAGGTATGACATCTAATGGCTATGTCAGTGCCTGTCACCATTAATCATCTGCTGTATTATTAGCAAAGTGTATGGTCAGGTGAAAAATGGAGGGCATGATTGATATCTGAGATGACAGTTTCTCATTGAGTTCTACTTCTGACAACAAGTACAGATGCTCGGATACTTCCTGTGTGAAGTCTCTCTAGAATGATAATGTGCATGCCATGTAGATTCATAGATTCATAGACTAGTACTAGGCTAACTGCCCTTGTGGGCCATTTTCAGCCTAGCCAGTTATCCCATGTGAGAATCAAACCCTGCACCTTGTGTTTGTAAGGTAAACACCTTAACCATTATGCCAACATCCCACCCAGTGTCCTCAGGAAGAAAGTGCAGGATGAGTAGACTATTTTCCCTAGTTAGTTAATGGTGTGAGATACTTTCTTTGGTGGATAGGCAGCTGGACTCCATGAGGTAGGAGCCTTCTTCAAGGTAGCTACAGCCACAAGGGAGTCTAGCTTTGAAGAACTAGCCAAACCAGTCAAGTCTTCAGGAGGCCAGATGATCTTGCCCAACATCTTTAGTATGGAGGATGATGTGAAGGTCTTACTCAGTATTAGCTCAGATGGAGAGGGATTTTGAGTCTGGTGTCCATCACACCTTACTTTGTATCATCTCAAAAAAACTCCCTAAACTTGGGATCATCTGGCAGGGATGACAGAGATGCAGGCTCTTCATCTTCAGGTTCACTCAGAGTTGAGGACTCAGGGAGTGAGTTGACATGCCTCTTACGCCTGACATTCCTGGGCAGTTTTCAGATGGCATGATGCCAATGCACAGGAAGAAGCCAAATGTCCAAATGAGCTTATCACAGACGGAGCAAGCAATCAGCTGCTGGATCCTGAACAACACTGGGTGTAGATGGTGATCAAGGCAGGTACATGTTTTCCCAAGGGGGGAACCAAGATTAAGATCCATGCCAGTGGTGGAGTGCATAGAAGGAAGCCCGCATTGTCAGAGCTGGAACAAACTCTGAGTCCTGTTGAACTGACAGCAATAGCAGTAAAGATAAAAAGCCAGACTGGCTTTGTACCTGATTGTTGAAGCATCACATGCCATTGATTTCAAAGCTGTGGGTTTCAAGGTTGACTGTCAAAAGGTCAACCCTGGCAACAGAATAGTCAGACCCAGTGGGGTCAGTAACAATATCAACCCTGAAAAGTCAATCCTCAATGCCCAAACTAAAGGATTGCAATCTTTGGACTGATGATACTGTCAACATTGAAATGGTCAAGGCTGTAACTTACAGACCCAAAGGTCAATACCACAGGTAACCTTAACACATCCATTGACATCGATCCTGATGTCTAGACAATGACCATTGTTCTGATAGATACCAGGATCTGGTGAGACACAATGAGCAAATGTTAGGTGCAGGAACAACAACATTTGGTAGATAAGGGGCTATACTCACAGCAAAGATAGCAATGGAGGAGATATTGAATCACATGTGCAACATTTACAAGATCACCTGTCAAATTTTATTATAATCACTTTCTACTAGAATATAGCACCTGCATCTGACTCATCTTATGAAGTGTGGTCTAGGACTTCTAAGCTTAGGTTGAGAAGTAACTAAGGAGCTGCTACTGAGTTCAGGTCTGTGGATAGTTGCATCCTCAGACATTGTGATCCCAACGGAAAGATCACAAATCCCTAGTCTAACTTTCATGACTAGGACAATGGTATCTGGCTCAGAAGGAGCCATTTTCTTCATGTTTTCAATGGGTTGGGAGAAAAGGAAGCAGAAGGAGATGAAGAAATGCTAGAAGCTTAAGATAAAGGGTCACACTGAGTTTCTCACTCTGCCAGTGATTCCTTTTTAACTTTAGGGTCAAAGATTTGAATGAAGCACAATTAACACATAATTTAGTAAAATCAGCCTCCCCAAGAACTTTAAACATTTTGAGTTTTTATCATTTGGGGAACATTTTGCCCCACACTTGCATATGTTGACCTCTTTATACTCCTTTTCCATAATATCCACAAGGAATGGCAAACAACTCTGCCATGAACTGAGTAATAAATTCTATCATGTAATCACACTCATATGATAGTAACATTATCACAAACAAGGTAAATATTTAGGCAAAAAAGCAACTGGTAAAGTAGAGAAGCGGGAGAAAAATGGTGCCTGATTCTTCCAAATGCTAAGAACATGGAAGTAACTAAGGGAAAATATTGTACTTAGAGTTAGAAGTGTGTTTATGGGGGGACTAGCTACAACTTCCATGAAAAGGAGAAAAAAGTAGCAAACTGACCCTGTAACTGATGGTAGCCACTGCAGAAATGTCTAAAAAACAAATGAATGTACTTTCCTGTGCAGAAAGAGCACAAACATAACAGTATTGATCAGTTTTAATGAATAGTACCGGAGAGCATTCTCTTTAGTGCAATGATTGTAAGGACAGCTGAACAGATTAAGAGTCTTATTCTTTCGGCTTTTCCTGGTTAGGGGTCACCACAGCAGATCACCTGTCTGCTCATGATTAGCAGTGGAGTTTTACTGTGTCAAGTTGCCAGCCTGGCACCCAACCTTCCACAGAAGGCACACACACACCCGCACTCACACCTAGGGCCAATTTAAAGTGTCCAATCCACCTACCGAAGCACCCGGAGGAAACCCACGCGATAACAGGGAGGACATGCAGATTCCACACAGAAGACACCCCAGCCGAGGATCGAACCAGAGAACCTCTTGCTGTGAGGCAGCAATGCTAACGACTGCACCACCATGGGTAAACTGGAAGGAGCTAGATAGCCTGTGTAAGTTCTCAATGCTGGGCTAAGTCCTGCAAATCTTAGGCCTACAAGTAATGAGGGTGGTACTCCAATCACAGACAGTAATGGTAGGCTAAAACTTTTGACTTGACGTACTTCTGTGGTACTCCAATGATAGATAGTAATAGTAGGCTAAAACTTTTGTAGATGACGAACTGAAAGCTAAAGTAAGAAAAAGGCATTAATAAACTAGAGTACCAGGACAGCAAACTCAATGCAAATATTTTGTATGTTTATTAGTAATAGACTGAAAAACATAATTCCTTGTTTGTGAACAAGACACTGTAAATGTTTCCACAAAAGGAATACACCGAGTAGAATGTTACCCTGATGGAATACATTAATCACTTTCTGGATGAGAAAGGTACTAGTAGGAGGACTGAGAGAGATGGAAACAGATGTTTGTTTAAAGTCACTCAATATGACCAGCCAATGGACACCGAGTGGTTGCCTTACTTCATGATGCACTACTGATCTCAGGCAATAAACCCAAATCATTGGGCATATGAAGTAGAAGGTGGGGCACATTGGGAGAGTGCTGCTGCTCTAATAGAAAAGGTGGGGAGATTCTCCTGCCCATATCTTAGCAAATATTCATGAAAGTTTAATATTTTAAATCAGACAGACTTAAACAATACAAGGCAGATGGGGACAAATGCTCATGTGATATGCTGAAATTTTGCACCTCCAATGTATAACTAAGGTACTAAACATTTTAGCTTCTCTGTGCACAGTATATCATATTCATGCTGTTTTGTATAATAGCCATTGACAGTTCCCTTTATTAAGAGCAGAGATGCCCAGTTAGCTATAGATGGAAGCAGTGAGGTCACAGAAGAAAAGAATAAACTGTGATAGTCTGTGCTATGCTTAACATGACTAATAATTACTTAAGTGAACTTAAGGGGTTGGGAGGGTGGCCTAATGGTGAAGGTGTTTGCCTTACAAACACAAGGTGCAGGGTTTGAGTCTCACACGGGATAATTGGCTAGGCTTAAAATGGCTCGCAAGGGCAGTTAGCATAGTACTAACCTATGAACCTGCTCATTAGAATATAAGCTGAGCATGATATACTATGTTAGAGTTGAAAATGTCTGGTGAAGGTGTTTGCCTTACAAACACAAGGTGCAGGGTTTGAGTCTCCAGTTAGCATAGTACTAACCTATGAACCTGCTCATTAGAATATAAGCTGAGCATGCTATACTATGTTAGAGTTGAAAATGTCTAGCTTACACAATGAAATATAAAGTTAAGTTAGAGGGAATATACTAGCCTGCACCTATGTTATAGACAGCTAAGGCCTGACTATGCACTAAGTAACTCAAGTTCGAATAAGCTCAGATGTTTGATGGTGCATGGAGAAGGATGGGACCACCTATTCTGGGACAGAGGTTTGAGCCTTAGAATATGCTCATTTGGTTGCTTTCCCTGGTGGAGAGCACAGAAACAACTGCACATTGTTGCCTGTTGGTAGACTGGGTGTCCCACATAAAATCAGCCCCTTTCTGAACCACAGACCGACCACAGGTAGCTACTGTGTAGCATGGGGTTGTATGTGAAAAGCATCCTTGACAGTAACAGAATGATGTCTCAGGGGATTCAGTCACCTTGCTCTCCCTGAACATGGGTCAGAGGAAGTCTGGTGGTGGTTTGTGAGGTTCAGTATAGCAGGTGGACAAGGAGAGACCCTATACATGGCTGATGGTCACTGTGGGAAGCCAAAAATGAACCAAAAAAAGGTGTGGATACTGTGGTGAAAGGTGGATTCATTTTCAGGTATGAGGCCCTATGACCCACACACACACATCTGGCACTGATGATTCACATTAAGCTGACTGTGAAGAGCGCTACACTACAATGGGCTAACATGAGTAAGATACATGATAACCACATTTCTACCTCAGCAGGTAGCTATAAGTGACTGCTGGGTTCTACCTCAACTGGTATCTATAATAAGTGTTTCCTCTGTCTGAATACAGTAGCATCAGCTAGAAGACAGTCATCTGTGGCAGCAGCTAGGGAATATGCTAGGCTATCTTTAGTGAAGACCCCAAGAAGTCTATTACACAATCACAAAAGAATAATCATTGTTGGGATCACTTTAGCAATGTGAACAAAACTGGTACTCAGAAGTGGAAGAGAAAAGCAAATGAGAGGAGATCAGGAGAAAGAGCAGGGTACTACCCTGGGTATGAGAGAGGGGAAGAGAAAATAGGGGAAGTGAGAGGAATGTATAGACGAGGAATTGTGTTCTAAAATTTAATGGAAAAACAGGTTTAGCAATATTGTTCAACTTGGGGTGAAAATATCTGACCATAATTGACCAAGAACTTGATTATGTAAGAGGATACTGACAGTTTTTGGAAGTGTAAAATCAACTTAAAACTGGTTATTACCTTTGAGGCAGATCTGTCTATCTGCAGCACATAGCAAGACATAGATTTCTATTCCAGAACTTTCAACTCATGAGTAAAATTGACAATATGTCCAAGAGGGGTGGTTGTGGCAGAAAGCTGGGGTAGTGAGAGAAGAATAGTATGGAGGGATGAAGCTTTTATTGTCACCTACATGATCTGGGTTTGAATAGCGGCCACAGCAAGGGAGGGAGAGGGGTGAAGGGGCATGGTCTGCTCACCTCTCCTTGGGGACTGGGATATGGGTGCTCAGAAGGCACATAGGGAGATGCAATATTTCCAGTAGAGACCATAGAAACCACATCCTGTTCTTAAATAAGTGGCAGGTCTGCTTGCTAGAACCGTCTCTTGTAGAAGTGAAGGGCGACCAGTGTGGTCAGCCCATTGCAATTCCCACTTGTGCTGTGCTGGCTGAGAACATGCTGTGAAATATTAGGGGATAAGAAAAAGGCCCTCAACAATCGCTAATGTTTGCTTGAATAATAACAGCTCCCAGTCGTCCCTAACTCTGGTAATGGAGAAAGAATTAGCCTGAGGGGCATGATATTCAACAGGCAGTATGGGGGAGGGGCAAAGGATGCAAAATAAATTATTGTTGCAGGAAAACATCTGCATTTGTCTGCAAGTTGTGTAATCTCCAGTGAAAAATTTCTGTATTAATATAGCAGGCAGCAAATCTATTTGAGATATAAGGCAAAATAGATGAATAGCTCTCAAGGAATAATTATGATATAATAATACTGAATATACACTTGGAAATCATTGTCACTGTTAAAGCACTAGCAAGTTAGTAAATACCTAGTTATTAAAAGATTGATTGACTGACTGCTTGACAGATTAGGAACATAACAACAAAATTAGACAATCAATCACAGGACCATAAGAGGCTAGACATATGCACCTTTAAGCAGACACATACAAAAGTTCCTATTACCATTTATGAGAATTTAACAGTGCCCACATCCCAAATCAAGCAGGACCGTGTATAACTCTGGTGTAAATTTGGTTCCACTTATCCCATCGTCAAGACTAGCCTTAAAGGCATACAAAGTAATAATTTGCTTGACTGGTAGTGGTAACTGAGAAATGTTACGATAGGAACCTACTCCTCCAATGAGTCTTGTTTATTTGTTGGTGGAAATATTGGTCCCTACTATGTGTGCTTGTAGAGCCATTTAATTTACAAAGGAATAGGAGGTCAAAAAGAACTGAGTTCTTCATGACTCAAAAAGTCCTAATTTGTCATGATGCTCGAAAGATTTAAGGCCTTTAATTTTTTGGTTAAACATTGCTAGGAACTTTTCATTTGAGTGACATGTTTGGATTTTAACACGCCAAAGGTTGCACTGTATTCAAAGATGGTTCTGATAAGGGAAGAATACAGTTAAGTTCCTTCATCTTTTACAAAATATCAGGACTTTATCAAAACTGTTTTGATAAAGTCCATTGCCACGGTGGTGCAGAGGTTAGCGTTGCCGCCTCACAGCAAGAGGTTCTCCCGTTCGATTCTCAGCTGGAGCGCCTTCTGTGTGGAGTCTGCATATCCTCCCCGTGGTTCAGTGACATTAAAGACATGCAGGTAGGTGCGAGCATGAATGGGTGTGCCTTTGTTGAAGGTTGGGCATCGGGCTGGTAACTCGGCATTGTAAAAATCCACTGTCAATCATGAGCAGACCGGAGTTCCGCTGTGGCGACCCCTAACCGGGAAAAGCCAAAAGTTTAGCAGATAGTTTGTAAAGGCTGAAAGCACTCAACTGCATTTAATTAATTTAATAATTGTCTACAAGTTAGCATTAAATTTGTTTGCTAATATATTGGCTATATCCTCATATTGAAACGTGCAATATTAAATGGATGAGCTCAGTGAACTGTTGAACATTATTCCTTAATTTCCTGACAGAACTGAAGAAAGAGTTGCAGATTCTATATCACTAGCAACTTAAGTTTGTACTCCACTTCATGTTTTCTAAAAATGCTTCTACATTCCTTGTTGACATGCTTCAGTATGGTCTTGAGGTACGGGAATGTGAGATTTCTTACAGCTTTTCATTATGTCCTTCTTTTGATTATACCGTTTTTTAATATTGGAGTCCCACCAAAGACGTTTACTCCTGAAGTTACCATTATATTTAGGACAGATAGGTACAGACTGTTGCTGGTAAAAATTAAAGGTGAATGTGTTAGCCCTCTCAGCTGAGTCCACCTGTGAAGGATTGTTGTGAACATTTTGCATAGGTCTTCTACAAGCCAAAGTAGGCTTGCCCTAGAGAAGTCTCTAAAGATGGTATAATTTGGTGGTTGTATGGTATCATTAAGCCTGATAGAGAAGTTAACTGATTAGCGGTCAAATTTAACATAGATGAGGAAATGTGTGGTGGGTTACATTCAAGGGTTAGGTGGGGGTAAGGAACATGTCAAGTGACAATGATATTACCCATATTAGTTAATTTTATCATTTGGTAACTGTCAAGTTTCCTGGGGTGACACTGACAGTTCACAGCACACAGATGCTAATTACAACATGACATACTATCAACATGGTTATTCAGTTTTTTCTTCACCACATCCTGATTTTCTTCTATGTTATGATGTATATTACCTTTTTGCTAATAAGCAACCCTCAATAATACATTTATTTAGAAATATACGTTATATGTAATCCAGTCCAGTCCAATAATAGTTCCATGATATATG
Organism: Protopterus annectens; assembly: GCF_019279795.1. Taxonomy (NCBI): domain Eukaryota; kingdom Metazoa; phylum Chordata; order Ceratodontiformes; family Protopteridae; genus Protopterus; species Protopterus annectens. Next base: position 1,624,390,411 of record NC_056732.1, read on the forward strand.
TTTGTGTGTATATATATATATATATATATATATATATATATATATATATATATATGTATATATATGTGTGTGTGTGTGTGTGTGTGTGTGTATATATATATATATATATATATATATATATATATATATATATATATATATATGTGTGTGGGTCTACTGCTTTTGGTCGAATTACATTTGGTCAAAAATTATTTCAGGCAGTTCACTTCACTGAAAGCTCATTTGACTGAGAGCACATTTAGCCAAATTTCATTTGGTCAATAATGGAATATAGCTCCTCACCACTGCAGTGCGACCCTGGAGTGAGAATATAAAGTTGGGGGGGTTATAGCCCACCCCCCACATTTTGCAACTAATGTTTACTGATATTATATGTTTCAGTGTATTTTTAATGTATACATAAGTATATAACAGCGAATACACTGCAATTATGTGGGGGGCTGTGCCCCCCACACCCCCTTAACTTTATATTCTCACTCCAGGGTTACACTGCAGTGGGGCAGGGGCTATATTTCATTTTCGACCAAATGGGTTTTCAGTGAAATGCATTTTCGGTGAAATGAACTGCCTGAAATCATTTTCAACCAAATGTAATTCGACCAAAAGCAGTAGATATATATATATATATATATATATATATATATATATATATATATATATATATATATATATATATATATATGTATATATATATATATATATATATATATATACACACACACACATATATATATATATATATAAATAATCCAGTGCAGTACTATAACAATAAATGTATATATATATATATATATATATATATATATATATATATATATATATATATATGTGTGTGTGTGTGTATATATATATATATATATATATATATATATATATATATATATATATATATATATATATATATATATATATATATATATATATATATAAATAATCCAGTGCAGTACTATAACAATAAATGTTCCATGCAATATATACAATATATAATCCAGTCTAGTACTATAACAATAGTAGTTCTACGCTATATAAAATCCAGTGCAGTACTATAACAATAATTCTGGGACATATGTATATATATATATATATATATATATATATATATATATATATATATATAAATATATATATATCCACTGCAGTACAGTATCAATAAATGTTCCATGCTAAACATATTCCAATATAGTACTACAACAATAATAATCCCATGACATAATTATTGAGTGGGAGTCATAACCAATAAAGTATTCCATTCATCATAATAACACATATCAAGAAGCCACAAAATAATTGTGAAGCACAGTTGCAGTCCATGCAAGTAAAAAATGCAGAAAAATGCCAGGTTATACCAAAGATGCAGAGTGTAAATCAATGCATGCTGGAGTAATAAAACTGAGAAACAGCATAATGTAAATGTATCAGCCCTTTCTGACTAGTTTATGACAACCATAAACTGATGCATAGTACAGTATCAGCATATGTCAAAAATGCCAATATTTGCCAGAGTACACAAGAAAATACAATGGATAAACTGGCTAGGAAACACAAACATTTCCCTCCGCTCACAGAAACTGCTGTAGCCAAAAATAGAAGTTTTCATGACCATTGGAAATGTGAGTCAGAGGCATGATTAGCTACGATGAGAAAGACCCCAATGTCAGCTAATTTGCATGTCACGGAATCATGAGGTCTTACTGCTAGTGCTAATCAGCATGCTCATGTGGTAATCAGCACTGGAGGTGCATGCATTGTATTGGCACACATACCTCATTCATTCACTCATCCAGATACATGCAAACATTCAAACCTAGACACTCACCATGCAGCCTTTTCTCATTATACTAATTGAAGCTGAAAGGTATGGGAGTTCCCTCATATGCAAACACAGACACACACACACACACACACACACACACACACACACACACACACACACACACACACACACGCACCCTTTAAATAGTCTACTCCATTGACTGGAACAGGAGATGCAGCGTTTCAGATGTGTTAATTAAAACAGCTAGCAGGACTGGTGTTCTGTTGTCCAACTTGAATTATCTGGTTTAGCTCTGTTGAGCAAAAGCTGGGCATAAAACCAATCAGCCTATCAAACATGAAAAAAAGATTGCTACTCTCAGTAAAAGTTCTTGGTCAACTAAAAAGTGAACTGTGGTGTCCCAATTGCTTTTTTCTCACCATAGTTGTTCAGGATTTATTCTCATGTATCCCAAAACAGGAAGGATTAAGGTTTTTTGAAGAAATATTCTTTACTTGTTCCTCTTTAACTTCCGATGAAATTAGCTTAACATGTGAACTTATGAGTCTTATCCTGGAAAATAACTATGTATACTTTGAGGGGGAATACTTCCAACAATTAAAGGGAGTTGCGATGGGAGCAGCCTGTGCCCCTTTGTACGCTAACCTGGTCCTTTTAGGTTGGGAAAGAGAGCATGTTTTTCAAAGTGAGTTTTTTTCTAATGTATTATTTTACAGCAGGTTTTTGGATGATATTTTTATTTTATGGAAACGAACCTCTGAAATTATACCATCATTCATCCAATATTTAAATGAGACCACCAATTTTTTAAAATTCATTTTTGATTTTCATGACCAAGAGATTAAGTTCCTAGATACTAAGATATTAAAGGACCAAGATAAATTAATTTCTAGAATTTACCATCAAAATACCTTCTGTAATAGTTATTTACACTTTGATAGTCATCATCCTATATTCCAGAAGAAAAGCATTATCAAAGGTCAGGCTATCAGGATTGCTAGGATGACATCTTCAAAAAGTGATGTGATCAAGGAATTTGCATTTTTGAAGGACATGTTCCTTGAAAGGGGTTATCCATGGGAGTTTATTGATCATATTCTTACAGGAGTCTTTGGATGAATGGGGCAAAAAATATGCACCATTGTTGGGTAAGGGACTAAATACAATAAATAATACAACAAGAAGGACTGATAAAGATAATAAAACTGATTTTCAGCAAGCATGTGTTACCCAATACAGTCCGTTGTATTCTCAGGTAAAGGGAATAATACGTAAAAACTGGAACATTTTTAAAACCAATAGTGAAGTGTTCCAGGTGGTGGGTGATAAATCTATCTTTTCCACTAAAATAGGTCCCAATTTAAAATCAGTCTTGGAGAGAGGTACTAAACATCAAGATGCACAGATGAAACTGAGTGGGAGTAGACCTTGTGGTAGATGTTCTTATTGTTCATATATTCTGCAGGATAGCTCCATTAATATTGAGAATCAGAACAAAAGTACTCTATTTCTGAGAAGGGGCAACTATCTTTCTAGTAAGTGGTGTACATTGCTAGGTGTAACACCTGTTCTTCTTTTTATGATGGAAAAACAGAGATGCTATTCAAAACCAGGATATATGAACATTTATACAACATAAAAAGCAAAAAGGAAACTAATGCTTTATTCAAACACAGTATGTAGTGTGCTGATTTTTGTGGCTTTAAGTTTGTTATTCTTGATTTTGTTTATGTGGAAGCCAGGAGGGGGAGATTGGCAAAATGTTTTAAACAAAAAAGAATTAGTATGGCAGTTAAGGTTAGCTACCGTCCCCCCCCCCCCCCAGGTTTAAATGAGCATTTGACCATTCTGCCTATTCTCAAAGAGAAGGCAGGACAAGTTTGATAGTTTTATTATTATTATTATCATTTCTTTCTATATATAACATGTTATAATACTTGTATTTTAATATTTTTATATTAATGAAGGCATTGTTGAATGTTTGCATATACTGTAGTAATCTTTTCAAGAGTTCAGGTCGATTCTTTTATATTTTCCAAAATATTGCAGTAAAAGAACAAGTCTTTGGGGTGCTTCTTAATACCATGTATTTAATATTTATGAGTTGTACTAAATATTCATGAAGAGGAATATTAAGTCATATTATTGGTGGAAGGAGAACCAATTATTGTATAGCATTTATTATTTAAACCCATTTTGAATGATGTTTTCTTGTTCTGAAGAAGTCAGTTGAATTGACAAAAGCGCTAAACTTTTATTTCAATAAACCGTTTCTGAGGATTCAAAACATTAGTGCTCATTTTTGTTTTTTTACAGTCTGGAAAAGGACTCGGTGGCCAAGACATGTTTCAGCAAAAGAAACAGTCACAAGATCATATAAAAGAGTGGCACAAAGTACATGCAGAAGCTGGAGAGACCACACAGGTTCCTCACCCGGAGAATCCAGGGACCCAAACATCTACCCTACACATATCGGCTAAAATCCCTGTCCCTCTACTCATTCTTATACAGACTCCTCAGAGGTGACCTCTGTCTGGCATACAATGCAATCTCAGACCCTGTCTTGGTGGGACTGCTGCATATCCGCAAGTCAGGATCCACTCGAATAACCTGCACACGCGACCTCAACCTGGTCTGTGACATCAATAGAATTTGTTGGTAGGACTGATTTGTGTCCCAGACACTCCCCCTTCTGTAGAATAGACTCCCTCTTCATATCAAGCAGAGTACCTCATTAATCCTTTTTATCGGGTACTAACTTGTCACAACATGGTCTAAATTCTTTGCTAGACTTGTAAGGGCCTCAGGGCCAATAGCCTAGTAACTTCCTATGATTCTATGGCCATATTACTTTAAAAGCTCATCCAGACTCTGCCATAGGCTGCTGTGAGCGAAAGGTTAGTTTCATTTTTATTTGTTGTAATTTGTATTGCTTGTTGCCTTCTTCTATTTTGTTTGTGGTATATTTTCCTCACGCTGTATTTAATTGCATTTTCCTTTCGCTTGCATACTTAAACTACCATCCCACTGTATTCCATACAGCCAGAATACTAAGTGCCCACCCCCCTGTCTAGTTTATCTTGCACTTTTAAAATTAGTGGCTCTCCCTTCCATTTTACCTTCAAAACCTGCAACATCTAGACCACGACTACCCATTATTGGAGAGCCCACATTCTGCCTCTTAGTAGTCATCTTGGGATGAGTGCTTCCATTTTGCTCCTGCTGAGAGAATGAGTAGAGGGCATTATTTCCTGGAGAGTGCTGATTAGCAGAAAGCATGATAAGTGCTTTATAGTTTCCAGCTTGGAATTTGTTTTTATATTTTTTTCCTCATGAGAGAAGAAGAGGACATTGATTTCAGACTGCCTCTGACTGGGCAGTGAGTGTCTGTGTTGGACCTTCCTTGCTGGTCTGGTTGCTATTCAAAGCATCTACCAGGATAAGGCTACAAGCTTACAAACCTCTGCATAATCTGTGACAACACTGTTGAGCATCAAAGAGCATTTGGCCTGCTTCTCACCTTGGGATTGGTGCTAATGTTTTCTTTCTTGGGATTGGTGCTAATGTTTTCCTTCTAGAGATAGAAGAAGCAAACGGGCATTGTATTCCAGCAGTGTGAAGCTGTGATGAGACCAGCACTAGTGGTAGTCAGGTAGTAGTCGACCAGGAGAATTCACAGCTCGAACCCACAGTGTGAAAGTAGCGGACTCCAAGTCAGACTGCCGACCAGTCACAAGTGGAGTCCCACAGGGATCGGTCCTGGGTCCTCTCCTGTTTGGCATCTACTTCTCAGAAGTCCAGGTCAACACAGAGGGACTCTGGCTGACTAAGTTCATAGACAACTGCAAACTGGGAGCCATTATTAACTCCCCAAGTGATGTAGATATCCTACAGAAAGGCCTCACTGAGACCAATGACTGGTGTCGAAACCATGGCCTTAAGCTTAATGCCAAAAAATGCGTCATCATCCCCTCTGGGAAAAACCCAGTTCCCACAAATTACCACATCGATGGGAGCCCACTAAACACAAAGTATTATAAGAGATCTGGGGACACAGTTTGACAGCAACATCTCCTTCGACCACCACATTGCCACTGTGGTCAGAAAGTCCTTCTGTGTGGCACATCTCATTACCAAGGGTTTTACATCCAGGAAGAAAGAGGTCATCATCTCTCTCTACTCTTCACTCATTAGGCCAGTCATCAAGTATAATGCCCCATTTGGCATGTACCTCACTTGGCACATGCAACAGCTGGAAAGGCCACAAAATTGATTCTATATGAGTACACCAAAAGATCAGAACAGCGAATGTATGTACATCGACACATTAGCAAAAGCTAATTAATGTAATATTTTAGTTTAGATTTCACTTACCTATGTGGCGCATTATGATGATGAAACACGTTCGGCGTTCCGGTTTTCGCTGTTTAGGTGTTTCACTCAGTATGTACATCGATGTAAATGTGTCGATGTACATACATTCGCTGTTCTGATCTTTCGGTGCAGTCATATAGACCCCACAAAATTACCTCATGAAGAGGATCCTAGGCCTTAAACACATGTCTTACATGGACAGACTCAAAAAGCTCCAGCTATTCTCTGTCTCATATCGTCTACTAAAAGGCAATCTCTGCTTGACTTACAAAGCCATGTCTGACCTAGCTCTGCTAGAAATGCTGCATGTAAAGAAATCCCAATCCCGCCACACCACATGATCCAGAGACCTTAACCTCATTACCACAATCAACAGAACATGCTGGAGGGACAGGTTCATAACCCAGAGGCTTCCCATGCTCTGGAATAGACTTCTCATATATGTCAAGTAGAGCACCTCACTGGCCCTCTTCAAGAAAAATCGTGATGAGTGGATGGGAAATAGAAAGTTCACCCCAGGGATCACTCCAGTAGCTCTACTTGATAGAGGCACTGGGAACTAACATCGGGCGGCATGATGCCAGGGCACTTTTATGGGCTAGGCTTGTAAAGGCTCCAGGGCCATTAGCCTAGTATGCACCTGTGAACCTATAAATTCCCTCTATTCATCATTCTTGACAAAGCTAATTATTTTATTTTCAGTAAGAACCGCTTGTTTAGCTGCTGTCTAACCTAACTTCAGAATATCTCCCTAAATACTTCATCCATAAATCATCCAGGTCTGTTTTAGTAGTTTCCCCTAAAGTGTATCACAGTGCCCTGGATATACTCAGGGACCTTGACTTGACATTTTTCCCGTAAAAGCACCCTTGAAATTTCACCAATACCTAGTTGCAAACAGAAAAACTAGTTTGCACTGACAAGCACTGCCCCCAGAGTTGCAAACTAGATACTCCTTACAATACTTTATATTTCAGCCACGTTTCCTGCCTTTTCTAAGCTAGTCTAGTCCACTTTTCAGGTTCTGCCGAATTCAGGACTGTGATATAAGTTCCTGTGTTGCCCATATCCTTACTTGGATAGGAGGAAGTTTCTCTGTTCACCAGTAAGAGTGGGGAGCTTTGAGCAGCCTATCTGTCCCTGGAGGAGTGGTTACAGCCCAGCAACTTGTAGTTTATTAGTTGTTTTGGGCTAATTCCTATCTCTTTCATCTCCCTGCCTTAAAACCCGCATTTGCACGTTTTTTTTAGCTTGTATACTACTCAGCCAAGCTCCTCATGCTGTCCTGCAGGGTACTACAAGCAGCAGAGCGACAAAAGAGTGACTTTCAACTGATATAAGTATTTTTTTCTCTGCATTTTCTCCTGTGACTGCTAGTCTCACCGAAAAGCAATTTCTAGCATTTCTGAGCTTATAAAAACTCTTTGCTGCATACTAAAACTGTTTTTTTTTTTGCTATTAGCACTTGTTTAAGTCGTTTAAGTAATTTTTTGTGCTGTTTAACTGTTGTAGGGTACACACTAAAGTGCGCTAGCCTGATATAAGCATTTAAAGTGTTTTTGTGAAAGTTCATTGTATCTCTGTCTAAAAAGAAAAAAAAAAACAAAAAAAATTCTTGTTTCCCGCCTTTTCTAAGCTAGTCTAGTCCAGTTTTCAGGTTCTGCTGAATTCAGGACTGTGGTATAAGTTCCTGTGTTGCCCATATCCTTACTTGGATAGGTGGAAGTTTCTCTGTTCACCAATGAGAGTGGGGAGCTTTGAGCAGCCTATCTGGCCCTGGAGGCTTGGTCACAGCCCAGCAACTTGTAGTTTATTGGCCATTTTGGGCTAATTCCTATCTCTTTCATCTCCCTGCCTTAAAACCCACATTTGTCCATTTTTTTAGCTTGTATACTACTCAGCCAAGCTCCTCGTGGTGTCCTGCAGAGTACTACAAGCAGCAGAGTGACAAAAGAGTGACTTTCAACTGATATAAGTATTTTTTTCTCTGCATTTTCTCCTGCAACTGCTGGTCTCGCCGAAAAGTGATTTCTAGCATTTCTGAGCTTAAAAAACTCTTTGCTGCATACTAAAACTGTTTTTTTTTTTTGCTGTTAGCACTTGTTTAAGTCGTTTAAGTCATTTTTTGTGCTGTTTAACTGTTGTAGGCTACACACTAAAGTGCGCTAGCCTGATATAAGCATTTAAAGTGTTTTTTATGAAAGTTCATTGTATCTCTGTTTAAAAAGAAAAAAAAACAAAAAATATTCTTGTTTCCCGTCTTTTCTAAGCTAGTCTAGTCCAGTTTTCAGGTTCTGCTGAATTCAGGACTGGGGTATAAGTTCCTGTGTTGCTCATATCCTTACTTGGATAGGAGGAACTTTCTCTGTTCACCAGGGAGAGTGGGGAGCTTAGAGCAGCCTATCTGCCCTGGAGGAGTGGTCACAGCCCAGCAACTTGTAGTTTATTGGTTGTTTTGGGCTAATTCCTATCTCTTTCATCTCCCTGCCTTAAAACCCACATTTGTGCGGTTTTGCGCACCTCGCAGTGCCAGTTAGCTAGGGTTAAACTATGCCAGGCTCCACGAAGTCTGCTCTTCAATTTTTCCCTTAGAACTAGTCAAACTCTCAAATTAAGCACTCTAACTTTTCTTTTACAGCCCAGCACTTGCTCCAAGCTCTCAGTAAGCACTAATAAATGCTAACACAACACCTCCCCGTTTACTATACAATAGTACAAGGCTCCCTATTTTGTCCCTACCAGGCAATCAGTAAAACAGTTCAGTTATCCATACAGGCATGTCCAAAGGGCAGTTTCAGGTATACTCTCCAGTCCAGCTGGTGAATCTGGGAGTCTTGATGCAATGTTATAATTGCCTCATGTACACGGACAACCCTCTCCTCCTTCCAACAAACACAAATGGATGTGAGAGATGCAACTATACAGCCAAACTGGGGGCCAAGCTCTCTCAACCCAAGGTTGGAACAGCCAGTCAGGAGGAGAAGGGAAACACTTGCACCAAACTTCCAGTCTCACATAAAACAGTCATACATGCACCAGAAAACAACACACATAAATACTCAAAAACATACTTGGAGGCTCTAAATAACAATCTGCCTAAGCAGCAGAGACCTCCATAGCAGACATCCAAGCAACCTCCACCCTCAAACAACAACCACATATCACATACTTCACAAAGTCAGTGTGCCACGCAACCACAGCCCTTAAGGCACAACAACACACCCAATACACTAGTAATAGGTGACTCTATTGTCAGGCACACTGACATCCCACTCACTAGACTGAACAAGGAGAAGGTTACTGTAAGCTGCCTGCCGGGTGCCAGGATCTGACACACAACACAAGTACTCACGTCACTCCAAAACAAGTACAAATATGACTCTGCCATTGTACATGGTGTGAACGACCTGAGATGTACCTCCCTAGACTACATGAAAAGAGACATAGAGGAGTTCTCTGATCATGTAACCCAGGCCGGTATGACCCTGACCCTGAGTAGCATCTTGCCCTCACCAAGAATGATGCCACAGTATGAGGAAAAAATGATCAGTTTTAACAATTGACTAAGCTATTGGTGTCATTCAAAGGGGATTCAGTGTCTGTCAGCCTGGGACGACATGCTCAACAAATCACTCTGCTTTGCTAGAGATGGATGCACCTGATGCCCTTAGGCTTTTGAATACTGGCCAATGCTCTTGCCACCCCCATAGTGCCTTTTTTAGGCAAGGCTCAAAAGACAAACCTGCCTCCATAAACAACACAAGAAACCAGAAACTGAGGGTAATGCTACTCAATGCCAGAAGTCTAAACCTCAAAATGCATGCACTCGAGGCACTCCTTAGCATGGAGCAAATCAATATCTGTGCAGTAACAGAAACCTGGTTCAAAACTCCAGAGACCACCCCAGCACTACCAGGCTACAACTCATACCATAACCTTTGGCCCCAGAACCTGGACCAAAATACAAAAGGAGGGGGTGTATCCATTTTCATAAAGGATACCCACACCTCCAGGTTAGTAGCACAGCACGAGGCCTCAGAGACCATCCATGTGCAACAAACAGTGGGAAAAGCTGCTTTTCAGATTGTAGCCTGCTACAGATCACCTACCTTGTCTCAGTACCCCCACTCAGCATTCCTGAGAACATTGGAAAATATAAAGGTCCTACTTAATGCCATGATATTGGGAGATTTCAACTATCCAAACATTGACAGGGAGAATTACTCAAGTACAAACTCCTTTGCCCAACGCTTCCTAGAGTTTATAATCTCAAATGCCCTGGAACAGCTGGTCACCATGCCCACAAGAGGTGACAACATACTGGACCTGATCATCACCAACATGGGGGATCAGTGCTCCACACCAGAGGTAAACCCCTCGCTGGTAAGATCAGATCATAAACTAATCACACTGGACATCCACATCCCGACCCCACCCCCAGTCAAGGAAACCACTGTGAAAAACTTTTCAAAAACAAACTTCACATTCCTCAAGACCGAGGTGGAAAGTTTCAAAGCCCCCTTGCTGAAGGATAATGCTACCCAATCCACAGAATCCTTTACAAGTACATTCTATGAGCATCAACAGGGATGCATGGATCGAGCTATCCCAAGAAAAACCAAGACTCACTTCTCCAAAAAGAGGAAACCAGTCTGGTGGTCCCTGGCCATAAATAAGCTATACAACAGAAGGAGAAAACTACTACATAATAGAGCAAAATCCCAAAAAGGAAAGGCATCACTGATCAATATTAGCAAGAAACTACGATCCCTCATAAAATCATCCAAGGCCATTTTCAAAAGAAAAATTGCCAAGGACTCCAAAGATAACCACAAAGCCTTCTTTAGCTATGTCAAAAATCTAGGTGGCAACTCTCAGATATGCTCTGAACTAGTGCAAAATGGCAAAAAATACACTGAACCTACTGACATTGCCAACATCCTGGCTGACAAGTTCAGTGCAAACTTCACCCCCCCCTCACCCCCAAAAGGGCCCGTGTCCATTCCAGAAAAATGCAGAGCCCCAGACATCATGGACACGCAGGTAAAAACAGCCTTCTCCAAAGCTAAGAACACAGCATCAATGGGACCGGATGGTGTCCCAGGCTGCGTATTACACGAGTTCCAAAAGGAACTAAACCCTCACCTAAATTCACTGTTCAGACTCAGCCTTACCACAGGCTATGTCCCCAAAGAATGGCGTACAGCAACAGTCATCCCACACCACAAAGGTGGTGCCACAACAGAACCTGGGAACTATCGCCCTATAAGCCTGACTAGCCTGGTCTGCAAAGCTATGGAGCGAATCATCATGGAACAAATAAACAGAGACATTGGGAACCTCCAGACACTGGACCCTACACAATTCGGCTTTGTTAAAGGCAGATCCTGCCTCCTAAACCTAGTTGACTTCTTCGAAACAGTTACCAAGGCCATAAATGAAGGAAAGGTAGTCCACACAGCCTACCTGGACCTCGCTAAGGCCTTCGACACCATTCCCCACTCTGGCATCATAGACAAGCTCACCAGCTTGAACATTAACCCCTATGTCACGAGATGGGTGGCCAACTGGCTCACGGATAGAACACACATGGTTAGAGTTGTGGGTGCCATGTCCTGACTCTAAACCAGTTACAAGTGGCATCCCACCTTCTCTGAGGTACAGGCAAGCACGGGAGGACTATGGCTGACCAAGTTCGCAGATGACTGCAAACTGGGGCTGTAATTGACTCTCCGGCTGACACAGACATCCTCCAAAAGGGTCTTACAGGGACAGATACCTGGTGTCAAAACCATAGCCTCAAGCTGAATGCCAAAAAATGCATAGTCATCCCCTTTGGGAAAAACAAAGTGCCCACGAATTACCACATAGGTGGTAATCCAGTAATGTATGGAAAATGTAAATAGGGACCTGGGGACCCAGGTAGATAGCAACCACTCCTTTAATAATCACATTGCCAAAGTGGTTAGAAATTCCTTCTATATAGCCCACCTAATCATGAAAGGGTTCACCTCTAGATCAAGAGAGGTCATTGTGCCCCTCTACTCATCATTCATTAGGCCCATAATAGAGTACAACGCCCCATTTGGAATGTACCTTACTCGACACCTGCAACAGCTGGAAAGACCATAGAAGTAACTCACCAAGAGGATCATGGCCTCAAAGAGATGTTCTATGCAGCTTAACTAAAGAAACTTCAGCTCTACTCAGTTGCTTACCGCCTGCTCAGAGGTGATCTCTACCTGACGTATAAGGCCATGTCCAACCTGGAATTAATGGAAATGCTCCACCTCAAGAAAACCAAATCTCTTAGAGCCACACGCTCCAGTGAATTAAACCTCAGCACAACAATAAACAGAACATGCTGGAGGGATAGATTCCTGTCCCAGAGACTTCCCTCGCTCTGGAATAGAATCCCAGTTTATGTTAGGCAGAGCCCTCGCTGATTCTCTTCAAGAGAAATCTTGACGAGTGGATGAGAAATTGTAAATTTACCCCTGGGATCACTTCAGTGGCCCTGCTAGACAGAGGCCCAGGAAACTAATTTAAAAGGGAGGCAAAAGCCAACACATTCTGGCTAGGCTTATAAATGCCCTTGGGCAGATAGCCTAGTACCTACCTATGAACCTGTGAAACTATGAACCATTTAAACAATAAAAAGGGCCTTTTGTCACAGATATGAACTTTCCCACTATCTGCATTGCCAGACTGGTGGATATGGGCATCCTGAAGCAATGTAGAAATTGCATCATGTTTACTGATAGCCAGATAACTCTCAAATACATTGATAAGTTATGTGAGAGATGTATTTACGCAATGTCACTGGTGGCAAAGTTCTCAAATAAAAGCACACCTAATGTTAATCAGTTTGTCAGTAGAACGCATACTGCACCCATCACAATCGGTACAAAGCAAATACATAGACCCGCATATGCTGAGGCACTTAAATGTAGTCTTCATAAACCCCAAACACCTCCAATATGAGGTACACATAACGGATATCCTTAGAAGCCCCAAATGCACTATTTCTAAACAACACCACACCAATACACATATCTTATGGAGCCTCTACTTCTAAGCCCATAGCAAGCATCCACGCAATCTAACATTCTGGTTACTGAAGACTCCATCATGAGACACACTGATGTCCCTCTCCAGGCTGAGTAAGGAGAAAGTCAAGGTCAGTTCCTTATCAGGCGCAAGAAATCAGTGCATTAAACATGCAATCAGGTCATTGGACCACAAGTACCAGTATGACTCAGTCATAATCCATGTGGGTGTAATTGACCTGAGACGTACCTCTCTAGAATATATGAACAGAGACATCATGGAGCTCTCAGAATGTGTCCCAGGCTACTATATGATTAGCAATGAGCAGTATTTTACCTTCTACAAGGATGATGCCCCAATATGAACAAAAGATGACTGACTTTAATAATTAGCTTAGTTTCTGGTGTCATTCTAAGTCAATATTTGCATGGAATTAGATGGTCAGCAGGGTTTACCTTTAAAACCGCGAACTGCAGTGGTTTGAGTGCTCATATGAGCGACTCGAAACCATGAAACTGACAATGTCGTCAAACTTTCATGTTCGAAAAACAGCAAATCAAACAGCAGATTCACTGTTTTTCGAACATGAAGGTCAAAGAAAAACAAACTGCGCCCCCCCCCACCCCCCTACTTTATTATTCTAACTCCGAGATCGCACTACAGTGGGGAAAGAAACCATTTCCCAATCCCCACTATAGTGCAATCCGCCCCTGAATGATGAATGTGCAATGAGCGAATCTCACTGTGCATTCGCTCATTGCACATTCAAACCTTTTTCCATTCGGCGTTTGCAAATCTTGCAGACTGCCTTTCAGAAATGTTCTGTTCACCCTTCTGCAATACATGGTTATAAAGGGAAACCGGTCACAGATCATGCTGCTTTGCCAAGGATGGTCTACACTTCTCCCATCTAGGTTTTTGAATATTAGCTAAGACATTTTCCTCCCCCATAGTGCCTTTTTAGGAAATGCCAAACTGAAAGGACTTCTAACATAGCAAATCAAAACCAAAAAAATAAAATAAAGGTATAACTGCTCAGTGCTTGGAGTCTAAATAAGAACTCCATTCTCTAAAAGCTCTACTCGCCCTAGAGAATGCTGACATCTTTGCAGTCACTTTGACATGGTTTAAAACTATGGAGCGCACACCATCAGTACAAGGTTATAATGCCTTCCACACATTTAGAACAGCTACTACACAGACAGTGACTAAAGGTGAAGATGTCATGATTTAGATCAAAAATAAATATACCTTAAGGCTAGACAAACAGAATGATGCGCTTGAGTTTCTACTTGTTAAAATCACCAAAGTCAAAATCCCATACCACTTCCTTGAAAGCTATAAGTCCTTCTCTATGACCAAGGAAACCCATAACATGCATTTAAGCTTACTAGAAACACTCACCATGCAACCCAATACCATATTTATAGGCGACTTTAATTACCCCCACTATTAACTGGGAATAATAATTAACACCAATCGTGCAGGTACAAAGATGCGTTTTGTAAACACAAACTCCATGGACCAGTTTGTCAAAATGCTGACCAGGGGTGCAAACATACTGGACATGGTCTTCACATAGAAGAGTGCTGCACACCCACGAGTGTAATGTCTTCTCTGGTAAGGTCAGACTGCAAAATGATCTCCACTGAAATAAACTAAACCCAGAAACCCCAGCTAACCCTTAAATGTTCAGGAACTACCCTAAGGCTAACTTCTTACTATTAAGAGATAACCTGGCAAAATTTCAATCCCCCATAAATCCTGAAAACATGGCTACCTATGTGAAACTGTTCAAAAATCCCTATACAAGTATATTAATAGCTGCATATAGGCATTTGTACCCATCAAGAGCAAATACAGAGCTAACTAAAAAAAAAACAAGCCACCTTGGTGGAATCACAACATCAGTATGCTGTATAACAGAAGGAAAACAATTATGGCAAAAATTAGGAGGTATAGCACCCAGGAGGATAAAAGCACTCTCATCAAACTAAACAAACATCTCGGAGGAAAATAAAGTCTACAAAAGCCAAGTTTAAGGTAAATGTGGCCTCTCTGGCCAAGGACAACTACAAGTCATTCCTAAGCTATGTCTGCAACCTCAAAGGCAAACACATTTGTGTGCAGAGCTTATTGTTAATGGAGCCACTATATTGAGCCAGAAGATACAGCAAGCCAACTGGCTGAGAAATTCATTTCCAACTTTACTTCTCTCTCTCCCAATCAACCTTCCCTTAGAAAATATCATCAAATATAACTCCTCCTTCTATCACTATGGAGTAGGTCCACTATTGGCTCTCCAAGGTCAAGAATTCTGCATTTATCAGCACAGACAATATCCCAAGATGTTTACTAAATAGCATGAAATAAGACCTATTGGGCCCTCTAGAATCAGTATTTAACAGCAGCCTCCAAACAGGCTTCATGCCAAACTAATGTAGAACAGCAACAGTCATCCCTCTGCACAAAGGTGGGCCATCTACAGAACCTGGAAACTACAGACTGATAAGTCTCATCAGTCTCATATGCAAAGCCAATGGACGAATTATCATGGAAATGATCAGTAATGATACAGAAAGCCTCCAGACACTGGACTCAACCCAATTTGGTTTTGGCAAAGGTAGATCATACAATTCAACCTGGTGGACTTGTTTGAGAAGGTCACCAAATCAATAGATGAGGGGAAAACAGTTCACACTACTGACCTTGACCTGGCCAAGGCATTTCACACCCTACCCCACTCAGGCATTGTTGACAAACTCAAAATGTTAGGTATAAACCCTTGTGTCACCCGATAGGTAGCCAGCTGGCTCACAGACAGGACCTAGGAAGTTAGAATTGAGGAATCCACCTCTACAAAGAGCCCAGTCATGAGCAGGGTCCCTCAGAAATCGGTCATGGGACAGTTCCTTTTTGGCATTGATGTTTTTGAAGTTGAGGCCAATGTGAAGGAACTCTGGTTGACTAACTTTGCAGATGACTGAAAATTAGGAGTAGTCATACAATCTCCCACTGACACTAATGTTCTCCAGGAAGGGCAGACACTGACAAAAAACTAGTGTCAGAGCAGTGGACTAAAACTAAATGCCAAGAAATGCATAATATCCTTCAGGAAGTCATCCACCCCTGGTAACTATCATATTGACAACACATCCCTAACAGTCAATCCAGTGGTCAGGAACTTGGGGACACACATAGAGAGTAATCCAGCCTATGACCATCACTTATCCAGCCTATGACCATCCAGCCTATGGCCATCACTTATCTGCAGTAATGAGGAAATCATTCTATGTTGTGCAACTTATAAACAAAGGTATGGCATCTAAGACCAAGGAGGTCATTGCTCCAATTGTATACAGCATTCATTAGACCTATCACTGAGTACAATGTCTGCTTTGGTATGTACCTAATCATGCACATCCAGTAATTAGAATGTCCACAGAGAGCATAAGTAACATGTCCTATACATTCTGTCTCCTACAGGCTATGGAGGGGACATCTGTGCCTGCCATACAAGGCAATGTCAGACCCTCCCCCCACCTTGATGGACCTACTGCATATTCCTAAAACAAACAGCACCAGAATTACCCATTCTAAAGACTTCAACCTTGCTTGTGATATAAGTAGGACCTGCTGAAGGGGAAAATAGGTATTTATTCCAGAGACTATCCCTTCTCTGGAACAGGCTCTCTATCCATGAGAAGTAGAGTTCATCCCTAATCCAATTCAAGTGTAACTTGAACAACTGGTTGGGGAACAGGAAATTCATCCACAGTTTGGCACCTGTGTCTCTAATGGACACAGGCAACTTTAAAATGGTTCATCTCATGGGCCTCTGCTTGTAAATGTTTAATCTCCCAAGTCCCTGCTTACACTTATTAAGGGAACCAGAACTTGCCAGAGATTTAGGATGCATGGCTAGGCTTAAAAAGGTCCTTGTGGTTGTTAGCCTATTACACACGTGTAAAACTATTTACAGAAATTAGTCTGAATACCTGGAAGCTAACTATAAAGAAAGCACAAGAGTTCAAGGAAATACTCAGAACACTAACACCTGACGAAGAGGAAATGGGTGGAACTAAAGAAGAATGTCAGCACCTCAAACCAGCATGTGTAGGGACTATAGAAAAGATATGTGGTCGAGCCAGGTATATAAATAAGATGCATAAGGATACCTGGTGGTGGAATGCAGAAGTCCAAGAAGTCATCAAAAGAAAGGAGTGCAGGAAAAGTGGCATATAAAAAAGATGGACCAGGCTAAGAAGGAATATTGGTTAGCTAACAAAGATGCTAAATCAGCAGTTGCAATAGTGAACAGCGAGACATCAGAGGCACTCTGCCACCTTCTGGAAAGTGACTCAGTATATGGTACAAAGAAACTTTATCAGGTTGCAAGGCAAAGATAGAAGGATAAAGAAGATACTCATCAGGCACCCATCATATAAGATGTCAGAAATGACATGCTCATCAGTCCACAGAACATCAAAGGCAGATGGAAAGAGCACTTTCAGCAGCTTCTGAATGAAGAATATCCCACAGAAGATGTATTGCTCCAGATGCAACCTATGATGAAAGAATAATATTAGCCTACACTTGAAGACTTAAGAACAGTACTAAAGAAAATGAAGTCAGGGAAAGCAATAGGCTCAGATGAGGTCACAGCAGATATGATCTAGATGTTGGATGATTTTGTGGATAATGGCTCCTGAGGGTACTCATAGCAGTATGGAGAGAAAGGCATACCAGAGGTGACTGCAGAATTAGCATATTAGTGTCAATGTACAAGAACAAGGGGGCATTCACAGCTGTAGACAGTATAGAGTCATCAAATTCTAGTTGCATTGCATGAAAGGTCTGGAGAGGCTAACTGATAAATGAATATATAGAGTAGTAGAAAGTATGACTGGAGATGACCAGTTTGGATTCAGTTCAGAATGCAGCACAACTGACTCAATCTTTGCAGAGAGGTAGATGATTGAGAAGAAGCTAGAGATGAACAAAAAGTCCATCTGGGCATTCCTAGACTTAAAGAAAGTGTATGATAGGGTCCAAAGCTGATCTGGGCAGTCTTGTGGTGGTTCAAAGTCTGAGAAACACTGGCAGAATAAGTGCAGATTATGTACAAGGACTCAATGTCACAAGTATGAACGGTGTTCGTACTCAATAGAGGAGTTCCAAGTGGGAGTGGGTGTGCATCAGGGTTCAGCTCTATGCCAACTGGTGTTCATAATGGTGATGAGCTACATTCACAAGCATGTCAGAGTGGACAGAACAAGGAAGTTGCTCTATGCAGATAGTGTGGCATTAGAGAAAAGAAATGCAAAACTGAAATGCATGAGATGAAATTGAGTACAGACAAGGCAGTTATAATAACATCAAATGGGGAAAAGCAGAAGAAAAAGATAGATGAGAAAATAGTCAAACACATTAACAGCTTCAACTACCGGGGACGGGTGGTTGACAGCAAGGGAAGTCTGAATTAATCCTGGTCAAAGCTAGAATTAGAGGAGGTGTAGCCAACTAACACAAAGTGTCAGGAGGTGTATGACAAAAGAATGCCAAAGAAGCTGAAAAGTAAAGTGTATAAAACAATGATGAGACCATCACTACTGTATAGTACAAGAAGTCAGAGCAGTTGAGGAAGCTAGAGATGATGGAGATAAATTACCTGAGACAGGTGACAGGATCTGCATTGTTTTACAGATAAAGAAATGATGCCATCATAGCAGTAGCAAAGGTAGCTCCAACTACAGAGGAGGTCAAAGAGAACAGATTGTAGAAGCTTGAGCACATGTGCTGGAAATCAGAAGACAATCTGGTGAAGAAAATTTAAATCAAAAGGAAAGAACGTAAGAGGAAACAAAGGTTTCCAGAAAACAGATAAATGCATTGTGCAAGAAAAAGACCTGAGACAGTCAGAAAGATGGTGGCATTGGTTTGAGAGAGATGGCAATAACTGACTTAACATCCTGACTTCATGTAGAATATGGAAAAAGGGGATTGTTGATGATGATAATGATGATGGTGATGATGATGATGATGATGATGATGACGATGATGACTGTACTTTCTGAATCTCTGTCAGAGTGTTGCATCTTTTTGTGGGCTAGCAGTGGTGCACAGGAGACATTTGGTCAGACTAGGTACCATGTGCCTATGCAAAATGCCCTGATGTCTTTAGTGTTGCATGAAGCAGATAGATGTCACTCTGTTTGTGCATGTGTACCTACAGTAGCATGGAGTGGAAGCAGAATCCTGAACAGTCGATATGAAATGTCTGATTGTCCCAGCACTAACTGTACATTAGAACGGGCCAATACTGCTGGAGATCAATGCTGCAGCAGGCATAGCTGTACGCATGTTTAAGTGGTAGGTAATAAAATCAATACATTCCAAAGAGGAGGAGACACAAAGAGTACCATCACTAGCTAAGATCACATGACAGCAGTTGTGCGTCCATACAGTGGCATGTAGAAAGCATTTTGTGGGCAGGTGTGAAGCATAATGTGACATATTGCAATCAAGCAAAGAAGGTTATTGTAATACTGAAAGCAATAATTATTTGTAGTTATCTAACCACAATATTTATGAACCCAGGAAATTTTTGGAAGGAAGTTGTGATGATGTGAGGTTTTGCTATCTATGCAGGGAGACTGGGGAAGTGCATGTGTAACATATGCCAGCATAGTTAGCTGGAGTTTTGAAAATAATTTTGTGTCATTTGACTATCACACTGACTTGTACAGATTTTTGTGTTAAAAACGTATCAACAGTGTTATTATAATTGATTAAATGTATATGTTTAAACAAATAATTCTGGAAGGGAAGAGTACAAGTTTTTGAAATTGTTCTATTATTTTCAAATACAGCAACAGATCTTAGAAAAGATCTGAATGTCTATTGTACTAGAGTCAGGTGATCAAATGTGATGTCATTCTATAACCAGCACTGAGAGGATGGAACTCACACAGTAGTTTGTTTTGTTTTGTTTTCCTCGGAACCTGATATAAAAGATATATATCAATTATCACAGTGTTAATTAAGTCAGCTAGAGAACAGTTATTCTTTAGAATCTCAGGAAATTAAGTATTGTTTTTCTGCATCTGTGTAAATCTGTCCAACTGTTTTATTTTTATTTCTCCTGTGAATGAAACTCTAGTGTTTATTGTACTTAGATATTTAGTATTCTAATGTTTTCTATCTTATTTATTATTAAATATTTCTATACCTATTATTGTGCCTGGTCTTTTAGAGAATACTTTTAACATCTTGAGAATACTTGTACTTATTTTAGTGATACCTTGGCCACTCCAAATAGTATTGCAGCTTTGCTTACACTCCACCATTTATATTAGTATTGTTTTACTCAGTATAATTGGATACCCTTGTAAGAGTCTGAGAGTGGCTGACTGGTGGCAACATGGCTACTTTATAGTCTGGGCAGAAAGGGTTCAGCTAGTATATTTGTATCAGCCTTTCCCAGGAGTGTGTGTGTGTGTGTGTGTGTGTGTGTGTGTGTGTGTCTGTGTGTGTGTGTGTGTGTGTGTGTGTGTGTGTGTGTGTGTGTGTGTGTGTGTGTGTGTGTGTGTGTGTGTGTGTGAAAATCAAATACCCAGGTGTGGGTGTTTCAGCTACTTGGAACTGGGACACAGTGCTCCAAAGTCAGTCATGTTTAGGATCCAGAGAAACAGACAGTCCAGTCCCAAGTGTGGAGTGTGTTTCCTATGTACTGTTGGAGGAAATTGTGCCTGATACAGAGAGCTGCATCTGAAAATACTGTGTAAATTCATTCCTTTTCTTAGTGACTGCCTCTCACCGGTGTCAGTGGTGAGGATTGAAGCTCCTTGATTAATGGCATGGGGTAGAGAGGGCATCATAGAAGTAACCTGCCTGCCCCTACACAACTTCCATAACCCTATCCCCCTAGAACTTTGCTTATTGCATTTCTATGTTTAAAACAATTTATAAACAGTTATTCATGCTGACTGAGTTGCTTCCTACCACATTTATGATGATTCTAAATGTCTCTATCCATGATTTACTAAGTGGCATAGTGAAGCAATTTCTCCACATATTCATTCTGTTTAACATTTCCTTAACACAGCACACATTTCATGATCTGTGGGAAAAGTCATTTGTTCCATTTTCAAGTGCAGCAAACTAGTACACGTCTGCGCAGCCCAGTCTTTCTCATATATTTAGAAGTTATTAGAATAAGCTGTATATATTCATTTTACTAACTTCCTGTAGCAGTATAACAACGTAAACTCAGAATGACATGGATTTATAAAAATTAGAAGACTACTATACTTATGCTTTTTGATACCAAACTCAGTAATACAAACAGAGCTAAATTTACAAAGCCCTTTTAGTAAGGTATTTGACAGTATAAGCTATAGACATCTGCTAAACTCCATAACAGGTTCTAATTTTAGTCACCCATCTTTATTATGTTTCCCCAGCAATCTCATTCACTGCACATTTATTGTTTGGTCAGATAATATATGTTAAAACCTCATAACATGTTCACAAGTGCCTCATAATTATGTTCTGGTTCCATTTTTCAGCATCTTTATTAACAAATTATCTGTTAAATTCAATCTTTTCAACCTGATTCTTTATGCAGTTGAACTGATATGCTTTGAATCTGCCCCCTACAACAAAACAATCATAGGTACTGTGAAAATCGCCTTATCTGGTTTAGTAATCATCTTCCATTCCTGAAATCTGAAAATACTAAAGTGCACTTTCCTTTAAATTTATTTCTTTATATTTGTTTACCTGGATAGTGCACTGTTCTCAGTGGACCATTTGCAGGCCCAGCCTAGGTGAATAGCATCACATTAGAAATGAGCAAAACATATTTACGGATACAAGGATATGCTAAAAAACAAATGTGTGTATATATGGCTTATGCTACAGAGAAAGAAGCATATGATTATACAGAGAGGTATGAAGACATTAGAAGAGGCAAGTGAGAAACGTTGCATGAAAGGATACCATGGGAAAAGACAGAGAAAAGATGGGGGCGGCATGTAGAGGGAAGAGGAGTAGAAAGGAGAAGTGTGAGAAAGACACGAAGAGGGAGGTAGGAAGAATGAGAGGCAATAAGTAAGGGGATGACAAAATTAGAAATGATGAGACCTGCAGAGTCCATACAATGTGACCTGAGTGAGTGCAGCTGCACTATGTTTGGGTGAAGTGGTGTTCCCTGAGCGGTTGTCCCTGTACTTTTGGACATCTCAGATTGAGAGAGGAAAGCAGTCCCATAACTTAGGTAATAGGATGGAGAATGCACAGTCAGTGAAATAAAGTTTAGCTTTTGAAGTTAGTAACATGGATTGAGATTGAGAGATATCCCTGAGACTATATGTAGGGATCTCATGAAAAGTTTATTAGTGAGAGGGAATGATGTCTCAGGAGAAAGGGCTTTGAGAATTACTTAGCCTAGTAAGAGGTTGGCTTTCAAAGGTACTGGGAGCCATTTAGCATTGGCAAGAGTTAGGCAGTGCTGTTCATTACTGGGGAAGATGGTAATGAGCTAATAAACTTTACTGGAAATGGTTTGTAAAGTAGAGGCATTTTTCTCTGAGGCTGCAGCTATAAAGAGTAGTCAATATCTGAGTTGAGATAAGTATTCCTTTGCCTATGGCAGCTTTGTCTGGATTGGAAAGAAAAGGTAATAATAGCTTGTTTACCCAGAAAAGTAGTGCATTGATCTCTTGGTGTGCATTTTGACTATGTAGTTGAAAGTTAAGAGATTGAACTCACCAAAAGCCAAGGTATTTGAAGGATGTGGCAGTTTCTATGGTGTTATTTTTAACATCTTTAATATTAAGGACACTGGGTGCCTTGGCTGTTTTTTGGTTGGTTCCAAATAGCATTACTGTCTTTTATGCTCACAGTTCAGACAAATTCAGTTACAATACTTCCAGGAAAGAAACAGGTGTGTCTGCTTCCAACAATCGTTTTTAAATTAAACCTGTCTACCCTCAGTGCTAAATTAAGCATTACCTATGACTTTTAATTTCTGTTCTATACATTGTAAAAACATTACATAACCATATATCTATCTTTATCTTACCTTTATTTTTTATATTTATGTATTTATGTTATATTGACTGGGTTAGCCCAGCTGGGCAGTGCCCATTTTCAGTGAGAACCCAAGGAAAAGCAATGAGTAAGTGAATATATAATCAATAAGAAGAATCGTACTAGGTTGCATTAGATTAGACTTTGTCACACAGTATCAAATGCATGTTTGTATAATATTTACAAGCACTGCGGTGGGAGAACAGAACATGTAGGTTAGGGAGGGGATAAAGAGAAAAACAAGAGGTAGGAAGAGGAGTAATAAAATTAAGTAGCAAGTAGGATGGCAAAAGGTTAGGATGGGTAAGGATAAAGTAAAGGTATTAACAGAATAGGTGTAAGAGCAATTTGTAGGAGGCAGAAAGTATAATTTTGAGCATGGTAGCCATTTACATATGGTAAATACTGTGTGGCTAGGTGATACTACATTTGGGACAAGTTGGTGTTATGTTGAATTGGAATCTGTATGTGTTCTTGAAGAACCTCAAATACAGACACTGTAGGGGTGTAATCGCATGCAAACACCAATGAGCAGAAAAAACAAGCATACACCATCCTCAAAAATACATAGTAATTAGCATTGCATTAACTAATTAATTACCTGTGATACCTATAATACAATTAATTACCAGATGCAAACACCCAATCATTAAAAAGTGTTCTTACAAGCACCATCTACATTATAAAATGTTACATTTTTGTGTCTGAATAAGTCCCAAGGCAGGGGACAAAAAAATGTGGTGATTCATTAAGCGTTTAATTTTACTTGTATTTTTTATTTGTGGTATGCTTTCATCATTCATATTAAAGACTGGTTCACCTATTTCTGCTCATTGGTGTTTGCATGTGACTACACCCCTACAGTGTCTGTATTTTAGGATTTATTGGTTGGCATGGTAGTGCTATTGACACTGGGTTTGGATTTAATGTTGTTGAAGAAAGGTTAGACCCCGTAAATGTATATGTGTCTATAATATGTGCTCATACATTATGTTATATGTCTACCTCAGTGTGACGCCCGTGCCCCGGCCCAGAAACCAAGGAGACTCAATCATCACCACTAACACCAGAGAGGGAGTTTTATATAGGAGAATAGGATAACAAATACACACAGTAAAGTACAATTTCCCTTAAGTGCACACAGAGATCACGATAAGTCTGGGGCTGGTTGCTCCCCTGCTCTCCAGGTCCCCAATAAGACTCCCCATTGGCACAGCTATAGGGTCCAGATCTTAGCCTAGCTGGCAAGCTAACCTCCAGTACCTCTCTGTCCAACCAGTGCTTTGTATCCCTGACCAAGTAGCTGACATACACACATACTTTGATATAAGTATTTGTACAACTTCAGACACTCCTGTGAAAGGCTGACACAGATTCTCCAGTTGTGCCCCTATACCCAGACTATACGGTAGTAATTCCTGCCACCACCAGCTAATAATTATCAGCTCCCTTAAAAGGGTATCCAAGTATTACTGTGCAATATTATTATCCGTAAAAGATCACAAACACGGAAACAGGTGAAGAACATAAAAATGCAGACACCTCGTACTGCAAGACCTTTTTAAAGTTCACACAACCACGTTTTAAAATCCACACAACCACGCTTTTTAGTGTGAATACTTATGAGCAGATGACCCTTCAGGATCCAGTAAGCCAACACCAATGAAAAGCGTACTTTCCAAAAAAAAGTAGGCGAGTGCTGAAAAAACCTTAACGCCAAGTTTATTAATTAAAAAATAATAAAAGCGTTTTCACTGAAGACACAGCTACAGCTTCCTCAGAGGTTATTTGAAACAACCGCCAACTCAAACTTTTATATCAACGTCAGTACGTGATTAAAACATCAAAGGCAGTTTAAAGAGATGCTCCTAATAAAAGTCCTTCATTATATTAAAAAAATGATCATGTTAAAAACATGGACATATATAAAAATACTCTATTTAATAATAAAAGTAAAAATACAATGTACTAAACTTTTCAATGTAAATAATACTTAAAAACACAGGTCATTACACAATATTCCTAAAAATAAATGTCATAATAATTATTTACTTCCAACCTACATAAATACCCCAGTTATAGTTCCAATAGTTGTTAATACATTTTTCTTAACCTTACAAAGGGGTGCACCCTTTAATTTATGGGCAATTACTATAAAAGTACTATCATCAAATTTAAATGTTGTAGAATGTAATATAGTATATACCTTTATTATAATGACCCTAATGGTAATGTTTGTATTTTAACTGGTACTCCCAAGCCATAAGACCTAAAAATATATAACCTATAATGTGCAATACTAGTATGTCGGTGTAACCTATACCGTCAGCCTTCCGTAGTAACATTAGAGTTACTCACCTTCACAAATTTAAAATAAAAAATATATCTATTTTAACGTTTATAACTTCTCATTTTCAGTATACATGCAATATTACAATGCTCATTCAAGCCAGGGTATGAAAAAGCATCCAAGAGCAGCTGCCATTCTAGCTCCCTGTTTTCTAAAAGTAAGGTGACAGGACCACCTCTTTCTGGGCTTAAGACCTGATCTATGGCCGTAAATTCAAAACTGTGTCCCTGATATTTCAAAATGTGCTTAGCTAAAGCATTCTCTTTATTCTGTTTTCTCATGGCATAAACATGCTCGTAAACTCTATCCCGTAATCTTCTATCTGATTTACCCATGTAAAAAGCTTGGCAGCAGTTACAGGTGGCCAGGTAAATAATAGATCTAGATTCACAATTTAATTTGTGATAAATACTAAAGTTTCTTTCACGGATAGAGAAAACACTAGTCACTTTTACGAGATGACAATAATTACAATGGCCACACTGAGAAGACCCTTTCGCCCTGGTAGTCCAACTAGATACCTTAGGTCTTTGCAGTAATGTTTTCAAATTATTAGCCCTCCTATACGTAATCTTAGGTCTCTTACCCAATTTATCTAGTAACTGTTCATTGTTAGAGATAAAGTACCAATTTTTATATAAAATAAATTTAATTTTCTTGGAATCTATACTAAATGTAGTTATAAAACTACTTTCAAAGTTATTACTGACCAAATTATCATTAGTAAAAAAATGTTTTTCCGGTGTTGTTTTCAACTACACTACTCTCTAAAGTTATTTCTGATGTTAAATTGTTAACTAAATAAGTGACTTGTTTATGAGGTAAGAGAGGAGAATAATAGCCTAACGACCTTTTGGTATTAACTTCGTCAAATAATTCGTTAAATAATTGAATAGGGTACTCCCTATTGGTGAACATAAATTTTAATAGGTTACATTCCTTCAAAAATAATTCTTCACTACTACAAATTCTGGACGCACGAATCAATAGTCCCTTAATTATTGCTTTCTTTTGTTTAAATGGATGGCAACTTTTGAAGTGTAATAACGAGTTGCAATAGGTTGGTTTTCTATATATACTGGAAAAGTATTCACCCTTGGTGACATCCTTATTCAACTTAATATCAAGATAGTCTATGTCACTCTCAGAAAGTTTTGGGGTGAACTTTAAAAAGGTGGTAGTTTCATTGAGGGCTAATACAAAGTTAGTAGCAGTCATAAGGTCGCCCTCAAGTAAAATAAAGATGTCATCCAAATACCTAGTGTAGAATTTAACTTTTTCCTTTCTTTCAGTGCTATTAAATATATTAATATTTTCCCAGTATGCCATGAATAAATTTGCAACACTGGCCCCACATGGGGACCCCATTGCCACACCATGTTTCTGCAAATAATATTTGCCATTAAAAGAGAAAAAATTAGAAGAGAGTATTATATCAAGTAGTTGTGTAACTACATCAATCTCTCTTTTCGTGGCCTTAAGGTCTATCAACATTAGATATATCCATTCTATTGCCTCCAAATGGGGAATAGAAGTATATAAATCTACAACGTCTATAGTAAGAAAGTTGTAGGTGTTCTTATATTCAACCTTATGCATCTTTTCCAGAAAGGACCAAGAATCTTTACAAATATGAGTTATATTCTTCAGATACTTAGATAAGATATTCTCTACTAGTTGAGAACATGGGTAAGTTAAAGAAAGACGACTGTCTATAAGGGCACGAATTGGTGGATTATATACATCTTTGTGGATCTTTGGGATCCCAAAGATTACCGGAGTCTTAGGCATTTTAATATCAATGTAGTTATAAGTGTCTATGTCTATGTCTCCACTTATAAAAAGGTCCCTAAAATAGCCTCTATTCCTAGAGTGTGAAATGTTCATTTCATTCAAGGATGATAATGTGTAAGCAGGACCATTGAGGATGGCCTCCATCCTGTTAACATATTTGTAATTATCAAAAATTACAAGGCCACCCCCTTTGTCCGGCTTAATAACCCTGACCGGAGCCTTACATAACAAATCAAATTCCAACAGTTGTTCTTCAGTGGCATTACTTGTAATATTACTCATCTTTGGGTAGTAGGTTGAAGTCAAGTGCCTTAAGTCTAATTCACAAATCTTCTCAAAAAGCAGAAGACCAATATGCAGGGGTGGATTGTAGGTGCTTGCTAATTTTAGCCCAGAATCACAAGCTATACCATTGGTATTAAACAGAAGTTTCAAGTTTAATTTCCTGACAAAACATTTAAGGTCAATTAACGTCTTGACCAAATTGCAAGCAGTGGTAGGGACAAAAGTGTTACCATATGCTAATAACTCCACCAAACACGGGTTAACTTTGAAGGATGAAAAATTATATATTGTAAAATCACCCTTCATATTAGTTAATATAGTCAAATCATCTTCAGAGTTAATGTCAGAGCAAGTCCTTACAGTCAGTTTCTGTTGTTCCAGTTCTTTTTGAAATGCTGTCGAGAGTTCTTTTTCCCTAAAAAATGGTCAGTAGTACCCTCTTCACGTCATTTAAAGCCATTATTGGGATTAGTGCTCCTAGTGCTATACACTTTCCCTCCATTACTCCGTCCAGGTGTTTTATTAGCCAAGTTTTCAGAATTATTTTCATCATTTATTGGTACACTTTCATCCGATGTTCCAGGAGAAACATCTCCATTCACCCCCTCACTTAGTGAATTAGTTATTTGTGGGTTAGAAAAAGCCTTCAGTTTGGGATAAGCTGAGTTGTTGGAGTAACTCAGCCTGTCCCTTCCAAGCTTCTTATTCTTAGTGGCTTTAAATTTCTCTATCACACCATCTATACTTGAAAAAATCCGAGTATAATCATATTTGTATCTCTCAAATTCTAAATTCAACTTGAGTTTACCATCAAGAGTATTAACCTCTTCATTAAGAATAGTTATCTCAATATTGTAATATTTAATAATAAGCTCCAACAGTTGAAACCCCTGATTGTCAAAGAGCAATGCCAGTTCTTTTAGAAAGTCACCATTATAGAAAAGACCAGTCGGGCAAAAAGTAGAACGTAAACCCTTAGGAATTATTTTATCTCTAAGGCATTGCTGGAAGTAAGCTACCTCGAGTTGAAGCTTTTTCAGCTTCAACAATTTAACATCAAAGTCTTTCAATAAGTTATTTATAGAGGTTTCACTTACTGCTGCTAGTCCAGTTTCAGTAGCTGGGGTGTCCATTTGGTTCCCAAAAACTAAATTATCTGTATTGTGTATCCAGATGCCAAAATTGGGAACCCCAGTGGGGCCTGGAGGCATCGGCAGGTTAGAAGTATTTATTTGTTGCGTCGTTCTCATTGGAGTTATCCGGTTAGAGTGCAATGCGACCTGTGCAGTAGAAGTAAGTTCCTGGTTATGACTGCGTTGACCAGCTGGAATGGAAAACGCGCTCCCTTCGGAGTTAGTGTCAATTGGATTGAGTGTAATACCATTAGGTGAAACACTAGACAAAGCACCTAGATTAGCTGTAGTAATTGGATACGCTTTCGGTGTGGCATCAATACGCTTATCCAAAGCGTCAAGTTTATGCGTTATGTTGTCCATTCTAGATGTCAATGCTCGAATAAGTGCAGTTAAATCTCCCTGGTCTTCGGTATTGTCAGTGTTACTAATTTTAAATAACACCAGACTTGCAGGACTTGATGCGCTGCCATTCGACATACCAGTAAAAGATCACAAACACGGAAACAGGTGAAGAACACAAAAATGCAGACACCTCGTACTGCAAGACTTTTTTAAAGTTCACACAACCACGTTTTAAAATCCACACAACCACGCTTTTATTATTTTCTAATTAATAAACTTGGCGTTAAGGTTTTTTCAGCACTCGCCTAGTTTTTTTGGAAAGTACGCTTTTCATTGGTGTTGGCTTACTGGATCCTGAAGGGTCATCTGCTCATAAGTATTCACACTAAAAAGTGTGGTTGTGTGGATTTTGAAACGTGGTTGTGTGAACTTTAAAAAGGTCTTGCAGTACGAGGTGTCTGCATTTTTGTATTCTTCACCTGTTTCCGTGTTTGTGATCTTTTACTGGTATGTTGAATGGCAGCGCATCAAGTCCTGCAAGTCCGGTGTTATTTAAAATTAGTAACACTGACAATACCGAAGACCAGGGAGATTTAACTGCACTTATTCGAGCATTGACGTCTAGAATGGACAACATAACGCATAAACTTGACGTTTTGGATAATTAATAAGGTTCAGTTTATCTGAACGATTTCCTAATATGGTACACTTGATATGGACAAGAGTATTTATGTGAATGGATATGGGTGGTGTGTTTTCAGGTCACTCTGACATTTGGGATTTGTATATGACAAAGTTGGGGACATTCTAATTTGGAAACATGGATATTGGGGAATTACTAAAGGGCCTTTCGGCCGATCAAGATAATTTGGAGGTGTTTGGTTTAAGTAATAATACAGGACCAGACTCTACTAACTCATTATTGGATGTTCCATCACAGTGCAACAACATGTTTTCTAAGCTTAACAGACAAATGAAAGCATTACGTACAAATGTTTGGCATTTGAAACTCTTTAAAGCCTACAAGGTCAAGGACATAACCCCTAGGGGTTTAAGGGTACGTATACAACCTATTGTGGCCAATATAGATAGTATGCTTTCTAAGGAATGGGCGGAGGCCCAACATTCTTCATCTATGCAATTTGTTGATTGCTTATTAAGGTATTATGACAGGACAATTCAGAGTTAACTAGTTGAGATTGAAAATTTGTGTGGGGAGGTAAAAAAATTTAAATCAGAAGTGATATATTCACAACAAGTATCAGACTTGGCCAAGGACCTCTCATTATTGGAAAAACAACTTACTAAAAGAAAGATTAATAAGTTTAATCGTGATTTGATGGACTATGAAAAAGGGAAACCTTTTGTAAATCAAAAATCAGTTAGATTTCAGGACTTTAAATCTAGTAATAGTTATAATAAGAAAAGACCAAGGTCCATTTTAAGACAACATAAATCAATGTCTGACACGACATCAGAGGAGGAAGCTTCTTCTCTAACAGATGGGGAAGGTTCCCTATGCCAAGTGTCCCCAGCAGCGAAAAGGAAACAGCCCCCCCTTTAGAGTTAGGGGTAGGAGGAGGGGGGGCAAGAAACACAAGAACAGATTCCGGCAACATAACTTTGCAGTCCCTGTTACAACAAATGGTGACATAAATGATAATATACATAACATTTCCTCCTTTGAACTTTCATCAACACATGTAAAACTGTTAAATAAAGGGCTTTCTTTCGTACCCTCATTTTCGGTTTCAGAAACTCAGTTATTGCAAGATGTTGATGAATTTTGTAGAATACTTAATTTGAAAATCTTTTTTGCAGATCAGGAATATACTCAAAGATCTTCTGATTTCAAGTTTAGGAAATCCAATTTTGTCCCTCCCATGAACAAACATGTGTCCATTTTTAGGGAGTGTGTATTGAAGGAGTTACACTTTTCCAATTTATATGGCCTTACCGATAATAATTTGACATCTTCGGAAAGACAAGCTTTGGTTGAGCTTAGCAGCAATCATGATATTGTCATAACTATGGCGGATAAAGGAGGAGCAGTTGTAGTTTTGGACTATTCTGTATACAATCAGGAAGTTTTACGACAGTTGGCAGATTCCAGTTTCTATATGGCATTGCAGGTGGATCCGACCCTCTCTTTTAAGAAGGATATTGATGAGTTTGTGGATTTATCAGTACAACAGGGTATCATTACGACACAGGTGGGTGGGCAATTGAAGGTGGTTGAGCCCAGTTCCCAGTATTTGTATATTTTACCTAAAATACACAAAGATCCATTGTATCCCCCTGGGAGACCTATAGTTTCAGGTAGGGGGTCATTAACAGAACCATTATCAGCTTTTTTGACCCATTATTTGAAACCCTTGTTGCCATTCATCAGGTCTCGTATTAAGGATACCACCGAATTCTTGAATATAATTAATGATTCTCAACTGGAATCTCACTGGTTACTTTGTACTCTTGACGTGGCCTCATTGTATACAAATATTCCACATGATCAGGGTATTTTAGCGGTTTCTTTTTGGCTATATAAATCAAAGCTCTATTCTTTATCCTTCAATAATTTTTTGATTAAGCTCACTGAAATGGTATTACGAAAGAACATCTTTTATTATGCAGGTAAGGCTTATTGGCAGATTAAGGGCACAGCGATGGGTGCTTCATTTGCACCCATCTATGCCGATCTGTTCATGGGTTATTATGAGGCTAGATATATATATGATGATCAGCATAACAAATTTCTACCACATCTGGATATCTGGCGGAGATATCTAGACGATTGTTGGATGGTGTGGCGTGGGATAAGCAAAGTTTAATGCAGTTTGTGGATTATTTGAATGACAACAGTTTCGGTATTCGATTCACGGCTAATATTGAACTTTCTGAAATTGTGTTTTTGGATGTTAAAGTCATTAAACTTGCTGATAATACTTTATCGTCTACGATATATCGCAAGTTTCCTAAATACAATACTTTGTTACATGCTGACAGTTATCATCCACGCCACACCATCCACAACATTCCGAAATCTCAATATATGAGAATTAGACGTATTTGTTCAACTGATGAGGATTATTTGGGATGTAGTCTGGATCTGAGACGCAGGTTTCTTACCAGGGGGTATAAGTCTCAAATACTTGTGAAAGCGGAAGGTCAAACTTCACAAATGGAACATCAGGATTTATTGTGTTACAAAGTTAATAATAGGAATGTTAATACTACAGAAGATACTCAACCAATAAGGTTGGTGACTACCTATGGGAACAATACCAATTGTTTCAGGGATGTCATTAACCAACATTGGGGTATCCTTTTATCACATGAACTTTTAGGTAGGGTGTTGCCGGCCAAATGTCAGTTTTCTTATCGCAGGGGACGGAATTTGAATGCTCACTTCACACATTACAAAAGACATGTTGCTAATATACCACAACAAAGAACCCTAAGTGGTGATAGATTAAGGGGGTGTTATCCTTGTGGGCATTGTGCTGCATGTCAGCATTTGCAACAGACCAAAGAATTTTCTAGTAAAAATACATCACGAATTTTTGAAATAAGGGTCTTTGCTAATTGCAGCACAGATTGGGTGGTATATTTGGTTACGTGTAGTTGCTCTGCATTCTATGTTGGACAAACGTCCAGACCTGTCAAATTTAGAATAGGGGAACATTTAAGTGCAATCAAAAACAAACGTGTCGCCAATGCTCTATTCAAACATACCATTGAGCATCCTTCAGCCATCTTTCGGTTTGTGGTTATAGACAAAATCACCCTTCATAGGGGTTTTAAAGCCGGTTGGCATCAAAAACTTGATCAAATGGAACAAAGATGGATTATTCAATTGGGGGGCTTATTTAAACCTGGTTTAAACATGTTGGAATAGAAGTAGGCATGGCTTGCGTATATGAGCAACTATTTATATATTGTAATAATTGTATTCACTTTATAAATATGACATTTTCCTTGGAGATGGCTTGCAGGCATAGCATAAATACAATGGTAAGGTGGTATATACACATGGCACGCATGTTTCTTGGATATATAAATATGTATATATATATGGAAATATATATATATATATATATGTTGGTATGCATATGTATGTAGGTGTATGTGTGGAAGTATGTGTACTACTAGGTATATGTAGATTTTTAAAGAAATGACCTATTAGGTCTTTTTCTACATATAGTAATAGTTTTGAGCAGTTGATCTGATTACCCTACAAGCCCCTTTACTATTTGTTGATGCAAGATAGTTAGGTACCATTATAATTTTGGTAAAATAATACTTTCTTAATATATGAATTTTATTTTATTCATTATTCATTATTACTTTTATTCTCAATTTTATTATTTCATTATTTATTTTTATTTATTTTTTATTTTTATTCATGATGCTATTGCACATGGTTTATATGTTTATAATTTTTCTAAATGATGTGAATGATGTGCCATGTTCCTATGTATGGTGTTTATTATAAAATAGGAATTTGTATCACTTTAAATGTTGACTATATAAGTATGGTCCACCAGGGGTCGTTTTTTCCCAATTATGTTTTGAACTGCATTGATAAAGGCCAGGGCATGGCCGAAACCGGTATGCTGTTTAGTTTTTAGATTCCTTTATTGAAGGAATCTAGATGCAATAAAGTTGGTTTCGATGGAACCTTATGTGCTGGCTTATGTTTTTTAAAATTAGCAAGCACCTACAATCCACCCCTGCATATTGGTCTTCTGCTTTTTGAGAAGATTTGTGAATTAGACTTAAGGCACTTGACTTCAACCTACTACCCAAAGACGAGTAATATTACAAGTAATGCCACTGAAGAACAACTGTTGGAATTTGATTTGTTATGTAAGGCTCCGGTCAGGGTTATTAAGCCGGACAAAGGGGGTGGCCTTGTAATTTTTGATAATTACAAATATGTTAACAGGATGGAGGCCATCCTCGATGGTCCTGCTTATACATTATCATCCTTGAATGAAATGAACATTTCACACTCTAGGAATAGAGGCTATTTTAGGGACCTTTTTATAAGTGGAGACATAGACACTTATAACTACATTGATATTAAAATGCCTAAGACTCCGGTAATCTTTGGGATCCCAAAGATCCACAAAGATGTATATAATCCACCAATTCGTGCCCTTATAGACAGTCGTCTTTCTTTAACTTACCCATGTTCTCAACTAGTAGAGAATATCTTATCTAAGTATCTGAAGAATATAACTCATATTTGTAAAGATTCTTGGTCCTTTCTGGAAAAGATACATAAGGTTGAATATAAGAACACCTACAACTTTCTTACTATAGACGTTGTAGATTTATATACTTCTATTCCCCATTTGGAGGCAATAGAATGGATATCTCTAATGTTGATAGACCTTAAGGCCACGAAAAGAGAGATTGATGTAGTTACACAACTACTTGATATAATACTCTCTTCTAATTTTTTCTCTTTTAATGGCAAATATTATTTGCAGAAACATGGTGTGGCAATGGGGTCCCCATGTGGGGCCAGTGTTGCAAATTTATTCATGGCATACTGGGAAAAGATTAATATATTTAATAGCACTGTAAGAAAGGAAAAAGTTAAATTCTACACTAGGTATTTGGATGACATCTTTATTTTACTTGAGGGCGACCTTATGACTGCTACTAACTTTGTATTAGCCCTCAATGAAACTACCACCTTTTTAAAGTTCACCTCAAAATTTTCTGAGAGTGACAAAGACAATCTTGACATTAAGTTGAATAACGTTGTCACCAAGGGTGAATACTTTTCCAGTATATATAGAAAACCAACCTATTGCAACTCGTTATTACACTTCAAAAGTTGCCATCCATTTAAACAAAAGAAAGCAATAATTAAGAGACTATTGATTCATGCGTCCAGAATTTGTAGTAGTGAAGAATTATTTTTGAAGGAATGCAACCTATTAAAATTTATGTTCACCAATAGGGAGTACCCTATTCAATTATTTAATGAATTATTTGACGAAGTTAATACCAAAAGGTCGTTAGGCTATTATTCTCCTCTCTTACCTCATAAACAAGTCACTTATTTATTTAACAATTTAACATCAGAAATAACTTTAGAGAGTAGTGTAGTTGAAAACAACACTGAAAACCATTTTTTTACTAATGATAATTTGGTCAGTAATAACTTTGAAAGTAGTTTTATAACTACATTTAGTATAGATTCCAAGAAAATTCAATTGATTTTATATAAAAATTGGTACTTTATCTCTAACAATGAACAGTTACTAGATAAATTGGGTAAGAGACCTAAGATTACGTATAGGAGGGCTAATAATTTGAAAACATTACTGCAAAGACCTAAGGTATCTAGTTGGACTACCAGGGCTTAAAGGGGCTTCTCAGTGTGGCCATTGTAATTATTGTCATCTCGTAAAAGTGACTAGTGTTTTCTCTATCCGTGAAAGAAACTTTAGTATTTATCACAAATTAAATTGTGAATCTAGATCTATTATTTACCTGGCCACCTGTAACTGCTGCCAAGCTTTTTACATAGGTAAATCAGATAGAAGATTATGGGATAGAGTTTACGAGCATGTTTATGCCATGAGAAAACAGAATAAAGAGAATGCTTTAGCTAAGCACATTTTGAAATATCAGGGACACAGTTTTGAATTTACGGCCATAGATCAGGTCTTAAGCCCAGAAAGAGGTGGTCCTGTCACCTTACTTTTAGAAAACAGGGTGCTAGAATGGCAGCTGCTCTTGGATGCTTTTTCATACTCTGGCTTGAATGAGCATTGTAATATTGCATGTATACTGAAAATGAGAAGTTATAAACGTTAAAATAGATATATTTTTTATTTTAAATTTGTGAAGGTGAGTAACTCTAATGTTACTACGGAAGGCTGACGGTGTAGGTTACACCGACATACTAGTATTGCACATTATAGGTTATATATTTTTAGGTCTTATGGCTTGGGAGTACCAGTTAAAATACAAACATTACCATTAGGGTCATTATAATAAAGGTATATACTATATTACATTCTACAACATTTAAATTTGATGATAGTACTTTTATAGTAATTGCCCATAAATTAAAGGGTGCACCCCTTTGTAAGGTTAAGAAAAATGTATTAACAACTATTGGAACTATAACTGAGGTATTTATGTAGGTTGGAAGTAAATAATTATTATGACATTTATTTTTAGTAATATTGTGTAATGACCTGTGTTTTTAAGTATTATTTACATTGAAAAGTTTAGTACATTGTATTTTTACTTTTATTATTAAATAGAGTATTTATATATGTCCATGTTTTTAACATGATCATTTTTTTTAATATAATGAAAGACTTTTATTAGGAGTGTCTCTTTAAACTGCCTTTGATGTTTTAATCACGTACTGACGTTGATATAAAAGTTTGAGTTGGCGGTTGTTTCAAATAACCTCTGAGGAAGCTGTAGCTGTGTCTTCAGTGAAAACGCTTTTATTATTTTTTAATTAATAAACTTGGCGTTAAGGTTTTTTCAGCACTCGCCTACTTTTGTTTTTGGAAAGTACGCTTTTCATTGGTGTTGGCTTACTGGATCCTGAAGGGTCATCTGCTCATAAGTATTCACACTAAAAAGCGTGGTTGTGTGGATTTTAAAACGTGGTTGTGTGAACTTTAAAAAGGTCTTGCAGTACGAGGTGTCTGCAACATTATTATCCAATTGGTAAGTGTGACTAAGCAGTCTTAAAGCTTATTAGAGTGGCTTTGTACAATATACTCTATAAATATGCAATGTGCTCTAGAGCTTAACTTATCTCTACATAAACCAGCCACAGTTGAAAAGGGTTTAAAAACATTTAATAATAAATACTAAAAACACAAGACAATACTACTACACCACAGTGCCATTCAAGAGCTCAGAGATCACACAGAAACTTGAAATAATTCCATAGTACAGTTCTGAGATAACAGTAAAACGTTTAGTCTAATCTTTTCTAATTTCCTAGCTATTGCTACAAGAAAACATACTTCTAAAGTAACTTACTTACATAGAGCATAAGCAGTGTTAAGTTGGATGTCCAAGATCAAAATGCTTAATAATCTCTGGTTCTCACTGTTTAAATTGAAACTCCAGTTCTACTAAACATTACTTCATCTTTTACACCTTCCTGGTTCCCAGGCCACACAGAAACTGCATTTACATTATTTTATACTTAGAGCAATAAAGGACATGCCACATGTAAAGTCTGGTCATTAACTTTAGCCTTAAAACAAAAGACAGGAAGCCTTCATCTAGCCAGACTGGAGCCAAATTGTAAAACATCAAAGGCAGTGATAAAATAATTCTAATTTCAAAAAACCAACAAGAAATGCTTGACTTAGCTTTCTTTACAGCAAATGGCAATGTTGCCACATTGTTGTAAGTTCAACATTCATATTTACAAATGGCAGAATTATCTGCACAATTCTATCTGGCTAGGATGGCAGCCTTCACCCATCTCTACCAGTCTTCACCCCCCCCCCCCGCCCGGAGAACTCAAGCTAGTTTTTCAAGTTACCCTTGAAAAAATCTGCTTGAGAGGGTTAGGTCTATCTGAGTATACCTACCCCATTCCCTGTCATGAGAGCCCATCTGCATCGGCATTGCTATTCCCACTGCGGTGCTGCACTGACATATCATATGTTTGTAACCTCAGGCTCCATCTTAGCAACTTGGCATTTTGCTGACTGGCTCTGTTTAACCATGTTAGAAGGTTGTGATCTGTCATAACAGTGAATTTTCTTCCATACAGATAAGGCTGAAGTTTCTGCAGTGCCCACACTATGGCCAGACATTCCTTCTCTACAGCTGCATAGCATTCCTCCCTGGGTTGGAGCCTACAACTGAGATAAACCACTGGGTGCTCTTCCCCCTCTGAAAAAATCTGGCTAAGTACAGTGCCACCCCATGGTTTGAAGCATCCACCTTCCCAAGAAATTCTTGCTGTAATCGGGACTGGCTAACACAGGGGGTCCTCCCAAAGCTTCTTTAAGCTTCTGGAATGCCTGCTCACATGCTGGGGTCGACACTACCTTATCTGGCCTGTTCTTCCTTGTCAGGTCTGTGAGGGGAGCAGCTATGGTACTATAACTGGGGATGGACTTTCTGTAGTACCCTGCTGTCCCTAAAAATGCCCTCACCTGCGTTTTAGTAACAGGTGCAGGACATGCCTGAATGGCTTCCACTTTGGCAGGTTCTGGCCTTATCTTACCACTCCCCACTCTACGTCCTAGGTAGGAGACCTCTGCTATACCCACCTGACATTTGCTCAGATCAATGGTCAACCCTGCCCTCTGTAGTCTGTCCAGCACCTCCCTGACATGCTGAAGGTGCTCTGGCCAGGAATGGCTGTAGATGGCAATAGCATCTAGGTAAGCGAGGGCAAACCCACCCACTCCTACTAGGATATGATCTACCAGCATCTGGAAAGTCGCTGGGGCATTCCTCATCCCAAAGGGCATCTTTGTGAACTCATACAAGCCAAAAGGAGTCACAAAGGCTGACTTCTCTCTAGAACTGGGGGTCAAGGGCACCTGCCAGTAACCCTTGGTAAGATCAATGGTTGTGAGATACTTAGCCCCACCCAGCTGCTCTAGGGCCTCATCTGTCCTAGGCATGGGGTAAGCATCTGACTCTGTGTGACTATTTAATTTCCTGTAATCCACACAGAACCTGGTGATCCCATCCTCCATTGGCACCAGCACCACTGGAGAGGCCCAGGGACTGTTGGCCTCTTGAATCACCCCTAGTTCCAACATCTCCTGTACCTGCTCCCTCAGAATCTGTTTGACTCTCTCAGGCACCCTATAAGGGGTCTGCCTAATAGGCCTTTGGGGTCCTGTATCCACCTGGTGCTGCAGCAGGTGGGTGTACCCTGGTTTCCCAGTGAACATGCCCCCAAATTCCTACAACACTGCTCAGATTTCTTGAACCTGGGTAGGAGATAGCTGCTGGGACATTGCTACCCCTTCCACAGAGGTGTCAGCCCGAGCTTCACTGAGGAGATCAGTCCCCAGTTCTCCCTCAGACTCCTCCTGCAATCCACTGCAAATGCTCAGCACAAGGGCCTCCCTATCACGGTAAGTTTTCATCATGTTAACAAGGTACAATTTGTGCCTCTGCCATCTGCCTAGCAGTTCCACCATGTAGTTAACATCACTTACCTTTCTTACCACCTTGTAGGGTCCCTCCCAAGCTGCTTGCAGTTTGTTGTGTCTGACAGGAATGAGAACCATTACCTGCTGCCCCACAGTATACTCTCTAGCTCGAGCATTCCTGTCATACCACACCTTTTTCTGTTGTTGAGCTTCTGCCAGGTTGTCCTGGGCCAAGCGCATGTGTTCCCTGAGCCCTGTCCTTAGGTTTAGGAAGTATGCCACAACAGACTCCTTGTGAGATTCACACTCACCTTCACACTCATCTCAAATTAAATCTAGAGGTCCCCTCACCCTATGCTTATACTGCAACTCAAAGGGTGAAAAACCTGTGGATTCCTGTGGAAGCTCTCTGTAAGCAAACAACAGATGGGGCAAATATTTGTCCCACTCCCTCTTAAACTGATCTGCAAATGCCCATAGCATGGACTTGATTGTAGAGTTTAACCTCTCAACATGACCATTAGTCTGGAGATGGTAGGGGGTGGTCTTTATGTGCTTCACCCCACAGGACTTCCACAGACAAGCCAGCAGGTCTGACATGAAATTGGCACCTCTGTCAGACAGTATTTCTTTTGGGAAACCCACCCTGCTGAAAATCTCTAACAAAGCATTTGCCACCTTCTCTGTCTTAATGGAGGACAAAGCCACTGCCTCAGGGTATCGTGTATCATAATCTACTACCACTAGGATATAAATTTTCCCTGTGGAACTTAGAGTACTCAGAGGACCCACAATATCCATAGCTACCTTCTGAAATGGCTCCTCAATCACAGGCAAAGGCATCAAAGAAGCTCTCACCTTGTCTCCTGCCTTGCCTACCTTTTGGCACTGCTCACAGGTCCTGCAGTACCCTGTTACATCTCTGGAAATTCCAGGTCAATAGAAGTTCTGCATGATATGCCTCTTTGTATGTTTTATGCCCATATGACCTGCAAAGGGAATGGCATGGGCTATGACTAGAAGCGCCAGAAGGTAGGCTTTAGGCACTATCAACTGCTGTACTCTCTCACCTTCTAGCCCTCCCTCAGGGGTCCACTCTCTGTACAGTAACCCTTTGTCCCAGTATACAGATTCCCCCTTCCCTTGAGAATCAGGTGCCTCCTTAGCTATCTGCCTCAGGCCTTGCAATGTAGGGTCTGAGAGCTGAGCCTGTTTCAACTCCCTCCTTGTAACCCTTCCCATCTCCCCTTCCACAGGAAGTCTGACATCCTCTGACAGTGATTCCTCACTGCCAGCCTGGGTACTACTACTCACCTCTACCATTGCAGTTACCCTGTCCAAGGGAACATCAGTACCCACAAACAGCTGTGGCTCACCTTCAGTCTCACTGCTACAAAGTAGCTCCCTTCCTGAAGTAACCACCTCACCAGTCCTGACTGCACATATGCAATCTGTCTGGGTCTCCCCCAGGCTACAAGACCCACACGCTTGTCTCCAAACCTGCCCACGTGTAACTGCATAAGCACATGGTACTGCCTCATCCAAATCCTTCCCTCTCAGGACATCTACAGGATGGTAGCTTAGTACCGCTGTTGTTTCAAGACAACCTACTACTGGCATTTTGTCTTTCCCACTTACTGACTCCCTCACCTTTGGTTCCCTACCTTGCTTCCGTGGATACCTGTATGTACATGGCCCCACTGGTTGCATTTAAAACATTTAACCCTAGCTCCTGGATGTGTACCTGGACTAGTAGCTTACCCTGTTACTGGCAGATTCTGTTGTGGGAGTCTGTGCTGCCCACAGTGGGTTCCATTAGACCCATGAGAAGTACTGGGGGTCCCCTTCCTGTGCAGGGCTGCCCTGCTTGCCAGGTATAGGTCTCCCTTCTTCCCCAACTCATCTGAAGTAGCACATATCAGCTAACCAGATCCTCATGTCCTCAGGCAAAGTGCTTAGGGCTTTTTCTCTCACCAAAAGGTCTGCCAGCCCTTCAAAAGTGGTGACCTGACATCCACTCACTCAGCTATGAAAATAAGTGCTCAGTTCAGCAACATATTCACACACACTTTCATCTGCCTTGCGTCTATGCTCACGAAACATTTCCTATACATTTCAGGTGTTAGCTTACAACATTCTAAAAGACATTTTTGACAGCAGTATAATCAAAACAGACAGTGTCAGGCATTTTTGACAAAAAGTTACAGCTTTCCCATGGAGTAAGGGGGTCAGGAACCATACCCATAGCCTTTGGTCAACACTATACCGTTTGCATACCCTCTCAAACATATGAATGAAACTATCAAAATTATCCCCCTCATTAAATTGTGGAAGAAATTTACTGACCTGTTGTGCTTCTGGGGTCCAGTTACTCCCTTCCCCATTACCTCCATGACTCTAGCGAAAAGTCAGAATTTTCCTCTCATGCCTCATCTGATGCTCCTTTTCTTCAGCTTCTATCTCCAAACGCCTGGCCTCCAATTCAAGTCTCTTTAGCTCCAGCTGGATTTTTTAAGTCCACTACAGAAAGGTTGAGCTATCCATTCTCCGAGGATATTGTATCTCAACTGCCAGTCTGATTGTCCTTCGCAGAAAGGTTTAGCTGTCCATTCTCTGAGGATATTGTATGTCCACTGTCACTCTGATTGTCCTCCTAGATGCTGTTTTCTGATGCAGCTATAACCAAGGCTTCAATCAGGTCTGCCTTAGTCAGGTTTTCATGCATCAGTCCCCTAGCCTGGCACATCTTCACCAGCTGGCTCCTTGGCAGCTTTCCATACACCTCTGCTGACATGCTGACTGCTCACCCTGACTAACTAAGCTAACAAAAAAAAATAAAACAATTGTGATCTGAACTCTGAGTATTCACTGCGTGGTTGTTGTAGAGTACAAAACATCTTCAGAGATCACTGTACACAAGCTACAGGATTCACTCTACCCACACCACTACAAGCCAATTAGTATTTGCCAACCAATTAATATGTAATGTGGATATCCCACTAATGCCCACCAATTAGTATGTGTAGTAGATCCCAACACTGCAAACCAATTAATATGAGGTGAATATCTCAACCACTACCACCAATTAATATGTGAGGTGGATATCCCAACCATTGCCACCAATTAATATGTGACGCCCATGCACTGGCCCAGCAATCAAGGAGCCTCAATCCTCACCACTAACACCAAAGAGGGTGTCTCATATGAGAGGAAAGGATAACAAATACACACAGAAAAGTACAATTTCCCTTAAGTGCACACAGAGATCACAGTCAGTCTGGGGCTGGTTGCTCCCCTGCTCTCCAGGTCCCCGATAAGACTCCCCACTGGCACAGCTATAGGGTCCAGATCTCAGCCTAGCTGGCAAGCTAACCTCCAGTACCCTCTTTGTCCAACCAGTGCTTCATGTCCCTGCCCAAGTAGCTGACACACACACACACACACACACACACACACACACACACACACACACACACACACTTTGAGATAAGTATTTGTACAACTTCACAGACACTCCTGGGAAAGGCTGACACAGATTCTCCAGCTGTGCCCCTATACCCAGACTATAAGGTAGTATTTCCTGCCACCACCAGCTAATAATTATCAGCTACCCAAAGGCCCTTAAAAGGGTGTCCAATTATTACTGTGCAATATTATTAATCCAGTTGGTAACTGTGACTAAACAGTCTTAAGGCTTATTAGAGTGGCTTTGTACAATGTTGTTGGGTCTTTCGGCTTTTCTTGGTTAGGGGTCGCCACAGCAGAACTCCGGTCCGCTAATGATTGGTAGTTGATTTTTACGTGCAAATTGCCAGCCCTGACGCACAACCTTCAACGAAGGTACGCCCATTCACGCATGTCTCCACGCAGAAGACACTCTAGCTGAAAATCAACCGGACAGCGTCTTACTGTGAGGCGACAACGCTACCGCAGCACCACCACCGCGGGTTATTAGAGTGGCTTTGTACAATAAAATCTATAAATATGCAATGTACTCTAGAACTTAACTTATCTCTACATAAACCAGCCACAGTTGAAAAGGGTTTAAAAATATTTAATAATAAATACTAAAAACACAATACAATACTACTACACCACAGTGCCATTCAAGAGCTCAGAGATCACACAGAAACTTAAAATAATTCTGTATTACAGTTCGGACATAACAGAAAAACACTTAGTCTAATCTTTTCTAATTTCCTAGCTATTGCTACAAGAAAACATACTAATAAATTAACTTACTTACATAGAGCATAAGCAGTGCTAAGTTGGATGTCCAAGATCAAAATGCATAATAATCTCTGGTTCTCACTGTTTAAATTGAAACTCCAGTTCTGCTAAATATTGCAAAACATTCCCGTTTAGCTTTCTTTACAGAGGATGGCAATGTTGCCACATT